>NW_019029105.1:0-10471 GCF_002105155.1 Lobosporangium transversale
GGGATTGGAGGTGTGTGGCATGACGACGACGACGACGGGGTGGTTTACTAGCAAGGTGTCAAGGACTGACAAAGGGTTTGCAAGGAAAGGTAAGTGAATGAATAACAAGAATGATAATGAGCTGAGAACTAGAATGGATTCACGAATAGTTTTATTGCAGACTGAGGTTTACTATGTTACAAATCTATCATATTTATACTTGTTTGACTGAAGCGGAGACGCGCTTCAAGAACTCTAAATAAAGCTTACTCAAATATTTCCTAAGGACTTTTACCATATGCGGAACTTCAAGTGTTGAGTTAACTTAATACACAGGATCCGAGGAAGATATCTGGTGCAATCTTATTTCAAGGTTCCTTGGCACTATAAGCCTTGGTTATTGGTTTATAGCTCTTCTAGAATCCTTGGAGCTATTCACGGAGCTAGAAAACTAGGAGACGCGACTTGGCTTGACAGGCAAACTATGCATGGAGGAATGAGTGAAGGAAATGAGCGGAACAAATTAATCAAGCACACGTGATCTTTTTCAGATTCGAATCAGACAAAAGTCATTCATCAATTCATGAGCTAGACATTGCTTGCTGTTCGTGACAATCCCTCCTCTTATGAGCGATCTCCTGATCGCGGCGAATACCCAGGTGGCCGAGGTAAGTGTGGGTAGCGTTCATGGAAGTCATGAACAAGGTCCTGACTATTCTCGAGATTCTTAGGAGGTTCTTTAGTAGGCTCATCATAACCAATCCACTTGACTAGGTAACGGAAGCGTCGATTCTTAAATTCTGATGACAAGATTTCTTCGACCTCGTATTCGTTTTCGCCATCGATCTCAACCGCAGGAGGCGGCGGAGCGACACGACCCGGGATGGAATTAGCATGGTAGGGCACGAGCAGAGAGACATGGAAAACAGGGTGAAGTCGTGAAAGTTCTTTTGGCAGTTTAAGTCGGAACGAACGCGTTCCAACGGCTTCAACTATCTCGAAAGGTCCAAGTCGTTTAGCGTCGAGTTTATCAGAGGGCCTGGTAGTCTTTATATTGGTTCTTGACAACCACACCATGTCACCAGGTGAGAATGATGGCTGTGGCTGAGCATGTTGGTTGTAATTACGCTCTTGCGATTCTTGGGCTTCACGAATATAAAACTGAAGGTCTTCTTGAACGTCTTTCAAAACTTGTAGACGATTTTTAGCACTAGGACTACTGGCAGCAACCCTCGGGATTACGAAACTGAATCTTGGGTGATACCCTTGATGCGCGAAGAATGGCGTCTGGTTGGTGGATGAGTGGACCGTGTTGTTGTAACAGAATTCTGCCATAGGGAGCAGACCAACCCAGTTGTCCTGCTGATAATTTAGAAAGCAACGTAGATATTGTTCCAGAGTAGCATTTGTCCTTTCGGTTTGACCATCAGTCTGTTGATGGAATGCTGTAGCAAGATTCTGAGTCACACCTAGGCCCTGAAGGAAGTCTCGAGTGAATTGTGCGGTGAACAGGGATCCACGGTCAGTGATGATATCATCCGGGAGACCATGGACAGCTACGATACGATGTAGGAACAAAGTGGCTAATCCTGCGGCGTCGATATTGTCTGTTGATGGGATAAAGTGCGCCATCTTGGTGAATCTGTCTACGACAACTAGGATAGCAGTCTTGTCCTCAGAGGGTGGTAGTTGAGTGATAAAGTCCATGGAAATGGAGGACCATGGTGTCTCGGGTACAGGCAAGGATTGTAATAAGCCATATGGCTTGTGGTGAGTGGTCTTATTGCGCTGACAAATGTCACATGTAAGGATAAACTTCTTGACGAACTGACGCATCTTTGGCCAATGATAGGTTCGTGCTACAAGCTCGAAGGTCTTATGAACTCCAAAGTGACCCGTGATGATGGTGTCATGACAGTGACGAAGGATATCCAGCTTGATGCGGTCATTGGCGGGCACGACGATGCGGCCCTTATGGTATAGCAGACCATCCTCGATAGCATGCTCTGAGTAGGACTCTGGCTTCTGGTGTAGGCTGTGGAATATAGCAGCTGTTGTTTCGTCTTGAGGGTAGGATTCTTTGATTCTTGCAGTGATGTCGTTACTGCTTGATTCTTGATGTGTGGCTACGGCTAATAATTTTGTATCCCATGGTTCTAGTTTGGGCAGGATCGCGTCATGGACAGCGTCTTCCCCCCTTCAGGAGGGTGCATGCGAGAGAGGGCATCAGCAGCACCATTGAGAATGCCAGGGCGATAGACCACGCGGAACTTGAACTTGGATAGACGTTCGGCGTAGCGTACTTGACGAGAACTTAGGGAACGTTTTTTAGAAAAGTACTCGAGGTTCTTATGATCAGTTAGGATGGTGGCAGGGAAGTGAGAGTACGCGAAGTAGTGGCGGAATTGTTCCAGACCCTCTACAGCGGCTAGGAGTTCAGTATCATGGACATGGTAGTTTCGCTCAGGGGGTGTCAGAGAGCGAGAATAGTAGGCAAGAGGCCGCAACACTCCTTTGTCGTCCGCCTGGCTACAGACAGCGCCCAAAGCGTGCTTTGAAGCATCGGGCTCGAGAAAGCATGGTTTTTCTGGGTTGTAGTGAGACAGGACTGGTTCGGTTGTGAAAACCCTTCGAAGCTCGTCAAAAGCCTTTTGAGCAGGAGGACCCCAGACAAAGGGCACATCTTTTTTAAGGAGGCTTGTGATAGGCGAAACTACATTGGAGAAATTCTTGATGAAGCGACGATAGAAGTTGGCAAAGCCCAAGAACACTTGGATGTCGCGCACAGATGCAGGGGTAGGCCATGATGTGATAGCCTTAACCTTGGCAGGGTCCATGGAGATGCCAGTAGGAGAGATCACGTAACCGAGAAACTCAACGGTGGTAACATGAAACTGGCATTTTTCCAAATTGACTTGGAGGTCAGCATCCATAAGTAATTGCAAGACCTTACGCACATGGTGGACGTGTTCCTCCTCGTTGTTGGAATAAATCAGGATATCGTCCAAATAGATGACGACGAAGGTATCAAGGCAGCTACGAAGGACCTCGTTGAGAAAGGCTTGGAAGGTGGCTGGGGCATTGGTGAGCCCGAAAGGCATCACAAGGTACTCGAAATGGCCATACCGAGTGCGAAAGGCGGTTTTCCATTCGTCACCCTTAGCTATACGAACAAGATTGTAAGCGCCCTTGAGGTCTAACTTGGTGAAGATGAGTGCTAACCGTAGTCGGTCCAAGGTCTCTGATATTAAGGGCAGGGGGCAGCGGTTCTTGATTGTTATTTTATTGAGGGCTCGATAATCTACACAAAGTCTGAGTTTGCCATCTTTTTTTGGAACAAATAGGACAGGAGCGCCGGCAGGGGATTCTGACCGTCGGATAAATCCTCTTTTCAGATTATCATCAAGGTATTCTTTAAGGGCTTCGAGCTCAGTATGTGACAAAGTATACAAGGGGCCAAATGGAATTTTGGAATCAGGCTCAAGAGAGATAGCATGGTCAAAGGGTCTATGAGGAGGCAGAGTTCCAAGTTCTTTCTCTTTGAAAAGTGGTGTGAACTCAGAATAGGTTGGGGGGCAAAGATTCAGAGAGTGTTACAGGGCAAGGCTCAGAAGTGCTGGAATTCAGGGATAGAGAGAAACAAGAGAGGTCAGGAACAGAGATCAAGGACTGGGTAGGACATAGGTCCTCAAGGTATTCTGAGAGTAATTGACAGAGATAATAATCATTAACAGATATATTATTTTCAAGATCAAGACTAGGAGCAAGACTAGGGACGAAACTAGAAGCAAGAAAGCTAGACAAGATTGTTTCACAAGACACGACAGGATACTGTTCAAAACAGGTTTTATTGCAGAAGTCATCAGAGAAAGAAACTAGTCGCCTTTTCCAGTTTATGGCAGGGTTGTGCTTTTCAAGCCAATCGATACCAAGGATGACTGGGTGCTGGATACTAGTGACGTTCAATGACAAATTTTCACGATGATTTTCTATGGCTAGGGAGACAGGGGCATGGTGAGTGACAAGGCCGTGAAGGCTGGCCTGACCATCAGCCATGTTGAGACGAAGGGGAGTGGACAAGGGGACAGTGATGAGGTTATGTTTCGTGACGAGGCTCACATCGATGAAAGAAGCTTGCGCCCCAGAGTCGATGAGAGCTTTGGTTTGGACAGGGGGCTGACTAGGCAGGGACAAGGTTATATTAACTAAGAGGCAGATTCTAGGTCTTGAGGGCGAGGAAGTAGTGAGCATATTTCCTAGGATCCATTCCTCGTCGGAGCCTAGGCAGATTCGTTTCCCGACTCGGCTTCTAGAACGGATGCATGGATTGTCTTCTTGGTAGGGCAATTCAAGGCGATGTGGTTAGCGCCACCGCAATACAGGCAAAGACCCATATCTCTGCGGCGCTTTTTCTCTTCGGGTGTGAGACGTCGGGCACGCATGGCATCTACATCCATTGCCATAGATGGAGCCGCTGGGGCCGGAGTAGTGGTGCTCACTGGTGGGGGACGTCGGGCTGGTGGTGTCTGATGCTTGAAAGACTCGAAGCGGGGCCGCTGGCGACGATGTGATGACAGATTTCTATAGGCGTCGATTGCCGCGGTCTGCACCTCATGTACGGTCTTGAACTTAGACCACTGTGGCAAGAGCAGGCCATGGATTTCACTTGATAGACCTTTCTTGAAACGGGCCTTGAGGGCTCGGTCGTTCCAGCCACTGCGGGCGGCGAGGCGGCGAAACTCTGTTACATATTCGATCATCGAACCGGATTGACGGATGCAGGATAGTTGATGTTCAACATCTTCCTGCTCGAGATGGTCTCCGAAAAATTCTTCTAATGTCTCGATAAATACTTCGTAGGAAGTCAGGACTCCGGAGTCATCTTCGATTTCTCCATTGATGTACGGAGCAAAGTGCCGAGATGCGTCACCATCTAGGCACTGCAGGGAGTAGTTAATCTTTTCTTCGTCGTTGGATAGGGCGTCAGGAAAACGTGCGAAGACAATTTGTAGACGAGCACGAAAATCTGAGAGGGACAGCTCATCGCTGTTTCCCTTAAACTTGGTAGTGAGGGGTTGCGGGATAGCAGTACGTGGCGTAGGAGCTGTGGCTCGATTTGCAAGTCGGCTCAGAATAGAGTGCATATCTCTTTCGAAGGAGCGCTGCATATTTCTCTGTTCTTGATGCTGGGATGCAAGGGTCTCGATGGCGCTACGTAGGGTGATTAGCCCTGCGGGGTCAGGATTACTGTTCAGTTGGGCGTGCTGTTGGTTCACTACATCCCGGATATTCTGGATTTGCTGCTGCATTCCGCTAACGGCTTCAGCATGGGACTGGAGATGAGCCAAGACTTGACGGGGGTCTTTGATAAGTAGGATGGGTTTTTTTGTGAAAAAGTGGAAAAAGTGACTGAGAGTGAGAAAGAAGACTGCGGGACAAGTGCTTGTTGAGTCCCCTTAGATACTCAAGTTGGCCAAATATGAGACGCCCTTAAATAAAAAATAAAAGTTATTTCCATACAAGTCATGTGGGCCATGTGGGTCATGTGAGCCGAAATATACATGGAAGTTCAATCTAACCTGTCTCAAAGTCCATAATCATATGGGAAAACCAGTTCTCATATGTAAAAGTCATTCAAATGAATCTCAATCCAAACCAAACTTTGGATAATGACAAAAGACACTAATATAAAGCGATCTAGGGTAGCAATTGAAGTTTCTGAAGAAATTGAGTATCCGTAGTGACATAAAAACTGACTTTGGAAACCAAGTATAGCTTGGTAGACACTTGTCTAAAAAAATGTTTCGTTAAAATTAGTAAAAAAAGTAGAGCTCTATGATAAAACCTTCAAACTTCACCATATTTTCAGGTTAAAAGGACATGTCAATGCTGAATCCAACTGTGGTATTTTTACAGCGACTTAGTTTACAAAAATAACAATCCTTGTTGTTTAAAGATGAAGGAGAGACTATAAATTCCAGATATTACTCTATTTAGAGAATTCAATGGCCATTTTCTTGACAACCGCATTGCTGGTTCCTTGGAGTGCATATATACGACTTATAGATATAGCTTTTGGCTATTTGAATCTATATTTTACAATGTGTATCGCCATTACTAACAGAGTAATATTACTTTTGAACGAAAGAAGATGATCATAATCCTGATTATTTTCGATGTACAAGTTCTTTGAATGGAGGTATCCTACTGAAGACTTAACCGAATCTTTTCAACTTTTTTTTAAATCGTACCGATGGGTCTTCCCTACCAAATATATGATTTTCAGTCTTGTAGATATTCTCCATCAACAGAGAATGGATTTTCTTTTTTCATCGTTCTGTAAAAAAAAAAAAAAGAAATGAAATCCTGATTTCTGATTGGCTATTTTGATTGTGCTCTCTTTGATTGAATTGGATTGAATAGTTTTTAAATCAAATATATACATGTAAAAAAAATTTTTTTATTGGCGCTGCCGTTTTTGGTTCCCAGATGTATTTATCGTTCTTTGTAAAGAAAAATACCGTTCAACCATATCACTTAACTCCCTTGCTGCGTCGGGACATCTCACAATGCTATCTGAATCATGGAGGCCCTTTTTGAGTATCTCCAAAGATTCAGTAACCGCATCAGCAATCCTCTCTGCCTCAGCAACCTCCTCTGCTTCAGCATCCTCTACCTCCAACAGGGCATCACTGATGCTTGGGTTAACATCCCCTTCCAGGCCATCTTGGTAATTCTGGATCATAGCATGTCTATCAGGGACCCTCTCAAGGACATCGTGTATGATGTGGAGCGGTGGGTCTGGGTTATCCTTATGAACTTGATGCAAAAGATACATATGTCTGCAGGGGCGCTGAGAATACATAAAGTACTGACAGTTACATCTTGAGATAGTTTGATTCGTGGCAACCACGAAATAATATCCGCCAGATACGGAGAACGAGCGCACACAGTAAACGGTTCGGTCACCCACTTGCTGCTCGTGAACAATGCGCTGTGGAAGGTCTTCTAGTCCATCTAGAAATTTTCTTTGGTGAATGTCATCTCTCTCGCCTTTTGAATGTCGCCCATAGCGCCGCACGGTCTGCATTGCCATCATTTGGTAAAACTCATCTACATCATGAGTTAAGATATAAATCAATCTATCTCCTCTGCAGTTTGTATAACCTCGTAAGAAGTGCGACTTAAGGTGGTTGTGCCAGGACTCGACGTAATTGTTAGTATCCATCCCAGCATAAAACTTTCCCATACGATAACATTTCATCCACCTTCTCCTTCGGTCTTCACTGAGGTAGCGTTCCCTAAAATAATTCCAGACTTTGCCCTCATTATGATCCTGCCATTTCAACTCGAATTCTGAAATAAGAGTCTCAGCTCGCGTACGGTTTGGATCAAACAAAATTCTACGGAGCTCTCCCATCGCTTCTTCCCTCAACTCCTTAGCAGCCTTGTCTTGCGTTGCACGGATAACACTTCGAAGCTTGGTGCTCCAAGCTTTCATAACATGCCATAGACATAAATGAACTGTGGCTGAGTCTCCAAACGCCAATCGGATTGCTTTATATTCTGCTCGAGCATCATCAGTGGTGATGTATTCAGGTGAGCCAATGGTTTCTCTGATATGTGTCAACCATCTTGCCAACGGTACATGGCTATGATCGTTCGTAAGCAAGAAGGCAACTGGGATAGCACTCAGACTTTGTGGGTTCCGCACAATTATGGTGTAAAGCTCGTGTTTAGAGCGATTTGTTCCATGTGTTGAATCTAGCCCAATGTGTTTAAAATTGGATCCATAAACTGATTTCTGGAACGGCGACATAAACCCATATGCAAATCTTGCATGATTCACTCCGTCTATTATGATGTGGTAGTCGAGTGTGAATACAGTGAAGCCCTTGTCCTTTAGTTTGTCCATCCACAGCCTCATCGAGACTAAGTCATTCTTTTCAAGCTGACTCTGCCCACTTGAATATTTATAATAAATATTGTACACATCCTCATACTTCAGGACATGGTCACGCTCTAAAGACCCTCTTTGGTGTCGCGAGAATGCCTGGCTACCAGTCAGGTTTATCCTTGTCAGAATCTTTCTTGTACAGAGACCTAAACGGACAAGGTTTCGAATTCGCGATTTTGTTTCTTCTGTCACTCTGAGATGCTGAAAGTCCTCGAGACTGGCAAGAGTATGCCCAGTGTGCTTGTAGTAATATATCACACGCAGCTGGTTCCTTTCTCCTCTACTTGCGAACTCTTCCATATCGGGTTTTACGTCATGAACAATTAGCCTGGCTTTACAGCCTACTTTCTTGGTCGGTTTATAAACATTGCGAGTTTTCTTGGCTGGCCTCTCAAGTAGTTGATCTTGGTCAGTAATCTTTTTTTTGCGTGGGGCGCCTGCACAGTGGCAGAAATAAAGTTGAAATGAACGCAGTTTGCCTTTGCTATCATTGTCGTTGGTGATTTCAGAGTCTTCATTGTCTTCATTTCTACCATTTATCTCAGAGTTGCCTTTATTCCAAATAAAAAAGTGATCGCTGCCATCTCGGTCTTTCCACAGTTCAAAGTCCCTTTTGTCCACATAGAATACGTGCGGCAAATAATCGTAGTCCTGTTTCTTAATCCTGAGGCCATCAACAATATCCTTAATCTTAGCCTCTGGGACCGTCGACTCAATCCAAGAGTATTCTTGTAGCTGCGCAGACACAATTGTAGAAGCCAGACTGATTGCACGAGCCTCCTTATCTTGACTCAATCTCGATATATCCTCTACTTCTTCTACGTTATTTTCAGATGGCGCGAGAGCATTCCCAGAGGTGCTGTCTTCACCGGATGGTTCAACTGGCCCCCACACTATTTCTGGCTCGGAATCTGACACATCCGAAGAATAGTCTCCACCATCATCACAGTCGTGCTCTTCAGGATCCGTATCAACGTCGCTAGCTTCATCATGGTTGTAGAATTCGGAGCCTAGCTCAAGGTCTTCAGCTGCATCCTCACCGTTACTCGAAATTAAGGTATCAGTGGTGAGGACCTATAATTTGCATCAAGAAAAATAATTAATTATAAGCTAATCGAAATAGCTAGCATGTTCGTGATATTTATAAATACCATTGTGGACGGCTAATATTATCTATCTCAGAGAGAAGGAAGACAGAGAGTTAGAAATGAAGTAGGCTAATTTGAATTTACGCGTTTTTTTTTTTTTTCTTATTTTTAAAAAAAATAAAAAGGTTACCTGGGACAGGAGATGGACTATAGAAACACGAGAAGGGCCTGAATGGAGTCTGCAGGAGAGCGATCCTGACATAAATAAAATAGTAATGAGCGATGGAACAGGATTAGATGGCGATTATGATTCGGAAGAAGCAACTGGCAGAAAAGGGTGGATTTAGCAAATAGCCTACTACGTCACCTCATTATAAATTTTAACAAAAAAATACCACTACGCAACTTGAGTATTTAAGGGAATTCGTGCTTGTTTCGATCTTTTCTCTTCAGCCTTGTCTTCTTTTTATACTTTTTTCACGCCTCTCGGACTCTCGGGAGAGAGGGTGAACGGTAACCCAAAAAGGAATCATTATCCAAATCGGGTCTCATCCGGAAACTCCTAGATTGTTTCAGATTGAGTCAGTTATGACGTAAGATCTAAAATTAATCTAAGTATAGATTACAAATAATTTATCCGAACGGTTAGACTAAAAAAGGAAGGTCTAAGTCCGAAAAAATCCTAGGATATATGTATCATTTCCGTGGTACGCGTCGACCTAGCAAACAGGTTTATTTGGAGCCAGCAAACCAGTTATTTGTGGCTTTCTACTCCTTAACTAGGGTCACGTGACAAAATTTATTTTTAGGTATCTATTTTTAGGGTCTATTTTTAGGGTTCTATTTTAGGGTTTTTTAGGGTTTTTTAGGGTTTTTTTAGGGTTTTTTAGGGTTTTTTTAGGGTTTTTTAGGGTTTTTTTAGGGTTTTTTAGGGTTTTTTTAGGGTTTTTTAGGGTTTTTTTAGGGTTTTTTAGGGTTTTTTAGGGTTTTTTAGGGTTTTTTAGGGTTTTTTAGGGTTTTTTTAGGTTTAGGGTTTTTTAGGGTTTTTTAGGGTTTTTTAGGGTTTTTTAGGGTTTTTTAGGGTTTTTTAGGGTTTTTTAGGGTTTTTTAGGGTTTTTTAGGGTTTTTTAGGGTTTTTTAGGGTTTTTTAGGGTTTTTTAGGGTTTTTTTAGGGTTTTTTAGGGTTTTTTAGGGTTTTTTAGGGTTTTTTAGGGTTTTTTAGGGTTTTTTTAGGGTTTTTTAGGGTTTTTTAGGGTTTTTTTAGGGTTTTTTAGGGTTTTTTAGGGTTTTTTAGGGTTTTTTAGGGTTTTTTAGGGTTTTTTAGGGTTTTTTAGGGTTTTTTTAGGGTTTTTTAGGGTTTTTTAGGGTTTTTTAGGGTTTTTTTTAGGGTTTTTTAGGGTTTTTTAGGGTTTTTTTTAGGGTTTTTTTTAGGGTTTTTTTTTTTTAG
>NW_019029106.1:0-9565 GCF_002105155.1 Lobosporangium transversale
GCACAGACGCTATCCAATCAAACATGGATTTAAGTGTAATGCATATGTGGAGGCAAATCGAGATACATCACTGATCGTAAAATTCAAGGCGCAATCACAGCGGATAGTTGGACAAGCGGTGATCAAAGGAAGTTCTTTGGAGTAACATTTCACTTTCTAACACATGACTTTCAGCCGGCTTCAGTTGTGATTGGCATGGAACGAGTCCAAGGCCCTCAATCGGCAGAAGTCCTATTGGAAAAGCTTGGTAAGAATATCATAGCTTTAGCTCTGTCGGTTTACTGCCTGTTTGAGACCTATGTAAATAACACTTTTAATCCTGGAATTTGTTCTATAGAACGTGTAGTCGCAAGATGGAATTTGGAAGGGCATTTGATCTGTGCAACAACGGATCAAGGGTCGAACATAAAAAGAGCCATACAGCTTTATAATCTAAAGAAGAGTATTACCTGGCTTCCCTGTTTTTCCCATGTAATACAGCTGTGTATCAATAAGGCATTGGAACGAAGTTCTGGAGCTAAGGCGGTGATGGAAAAATGCCAAAAGATCTCAACCTTCTTCAGAAGCTCCAGTCTTGCTATGGATCTGCTTAACAATCAGCGTAGCAAAAGTAACAAAAAATTGGTCAAACTGCTTACAACGAATGTCACGCGATGGAACTCAAAATTCAACATGGCAGCAAGGGTGCTTGAAGTTTCAGAAGCAATTACAGCGGTCTATCAATTAATGAGGGCAGGATCCAAAGACGAAAAGCTCAAGGCTGCGGAGCTCGGGCGGCACCTCCTTGTCGAGGGAGAGATCGAGACCCTGCAGGAGATTATCACGCTCTTGGAGCCGGCTGCCAAGCTTACACACTGGGCAGGCGCACATGATAACCCGACCATTTCGCAAATCTATTTGAGGGTCTACACCATGCTCCCGGCGCTTACAACATTCCGAACGGAAGAGACGAGAGAGTTATGGCAAAGCCTGGACGAACAGATCAAAAAATCGTGGCCTCTCCAGGACATTCCAGATACCGTGCTCATTTCTATATTCCTGAACCCTGCTTGCGCAGCACTCGATATCTTAAAGGATACGATGCATGCTAGTGGGGAAAGTCTGTTTATAAAAGCAAAAAAACTCTGCAGCGAAGCCTTTAAGATATTCAAAGAGAATAATACAGTGACAAAAAATCCATTGCAAACGAGTGATTATCAGATACTCTACTTCTCTTCGAATTTTGCGGTAGAGCTCTACGCTTCATCGGTACGCTTGCCGGACTACAATCACGATCGCTTTAAAGATAAGCCTCAGGACTATTGGAGGCCATATGGCATCGATGAAAATATCTCAGTTGAGGAACTTGCCCACTTCGCGCGCTCGTACCTCTGTATCCAGTCCACATCAACTGAGTCTGAGCGTTTGTTCAGTAAGGCAGGGCTAGTCCTCTCTCCACTTAGGACCAACCTCAGTGATCGAAATGTGCGCAACATCATTTTTAGTCACAGCTTTGAGAAGATTCGGACTTTGTTAGACTTACAATGAAATAAATTAAGCGTTTTTATCTACACTGCGCGTCAACAGTGTTGTATTTTGTCCACTACTTGTGAAAGTAGTATAAAGTGATTGGCAATATTAAGTTTTAGCTTTATTCTGAAAGATGCGTCTATATTTTGGACTCCATCAATGAAACTCGCTATATTTTAATGCTCAGACGGAGGCCCAGGCCGTTGTGATGACATAAGGACATCTTCCTTTGACTTTGCAGCTTTTTTTCTGATTACTCATCGTAATGTGGTAATTCTTCATCTATTAATTCTCGAAGCTAATATCTAGAGGATTTACAAACCACTCATCAATTTCAAAGAATGTATTGATCAAGCAGATGTCGGGCGCGTTTCACCCCTTTCTTTATGAGAGCGTTCTTGAGAGAAGACAAGTCAACTAATAGGACATTGGATAGGCCAGAGAGCAACTTTAACATGGCATTATGTTTAAATTTTACTTTGATATCCCGATGAGAATATGCTGTATCGCCATGCCGGTTGAAGAAATAAATGATAAAAAGCTTTTTCTCATACCATTTTTAATGACTTACACTTAACATCTGCCTCAAGAATAAAGTATATATTCCACGGAGTGACAACCATGGCGCCTGAGGGATAGGGACTTCAGCATTGCTAAGCCAGGGCAAGACTTCTTTTACTAAGCCCAAAAAGAGTGGCAAGAGAAGAATCTAGTACAATCGTATCAGTGTTACTTGGCGTCACAGACGATGATTATTGGTCTTTAAGATCTTTGAGATATAGAGATATAGAAGCCTAGCTATGGAAGTAGAAGTTGGCTTTGACTATATATAGTCAACATTAGTAATAAAGAGAAAGCAGAGGCAGAGATGCCGAGCATTTACTGAATTATTAAAGTACATGGCCGCTTTGTGAGACAAGATCAGACAAATAAAGTTAATCTGTCAACTGTTCGTGGTATTAAGCGTGTTTATAGGGATGATGCAGAAGGTTCTCTGAGAATTGAATGAGAATGAGAATGACAATGGCAATGGTAATGGTAATGGCAATGGTAATGGTAATGGCAATGGTAATGGTAGTGCGAAAAGAGAAGAAGCCTGTTATGCATGCAAATGATTGTGGATTTTTTTAAGCCTGTATGCTTTTTCTTCAGGTTGGCGCTGTTTGTGCAATAGGTTTGTGCTGTTTTCAGAACAGGTTCGCGCTGTTTTAGAAAAGGTTTGTGCTGTTTCAGAACAGGTTCATGCTGTTTCACAACAGGTTCATGCTGTTTCAGAACAGGTTCGCGCTGTTTGGGCAATCAGCTTGTGCTGTATGGGCAATCAGCTTGTGCTGTATGGGCAATCAGCTTGTGCTGTATGGGCAATCAGCTTGTGCTGTATGGGCAATAGGTTTGTGCTCGTTTTCTTCCAGCACGTGCTGGAAACCAAAACATCACGCCCTTTCTCTTCAGGCTCAGATCTCTGGGTTAAGTTACGCCACATGGACATTTCGGAGGTGTGTCCCAAAAGAGGAAATAGGATGAACAGTCACTTGTGCTAATCTTGTAAACAACACTAGGCACAGTCACTAGATATCATGTACTACTTTGTAGGAAGCAGATCTCCTGAAAAGCCCATTCTTCTCTCACGGCTCCAACTATTTTTTTTTTTTTTTTTTTTTTCTTTCTCTCTTCTCCTCTTTGGTACTTTTCTATTATAACACAACAAAATGAGTGCCTCGACTGCTGCTGCTGCTTCCAGGACTAACTCTCTTCTTCCTGCTATGCTCCCCTCTACCTCTGCAACCACTAACACCATCAGTCAACAGTTACAGCAAAAGAACCCTTTCGGTCGTAACAACAACAGCTCTTCAGAAAAATGATAACAACAACACCAAGGTGCCTGAGCCAACCTTGGTCTCAACTCCCGTTGCTACTGCCACATCAGCTCAAAAGAAAATCGCTGGTGCTCAGTTCTCATGGTCCACTTTTGGCCGAGGGTAAGTGTGGATCATCAAAAACCACGGATATATATATATATATTTTTTTTTTTCGTGTATCGCAGGAAGCATTTGTTAAAAAAAAAAAAAAAAAAAAAAAAAGAAGAAGACAAAAGAAAAGAAAAGAAAAGAAACCACCACACTCGAAGAAAAGAGCTGACTTTCTGTATTTTCTTTTTAACTTTCTATTTTAGAAGGGCGGCATGGCTGGACGCTAGTAACTCGCTCTCGATGTGGTCAAGACTAGACTCCAGGTATGGTTAACAAAAGCAAAAAAAGGAAGACGTCATAATGCGGTCTCTCTCATTACGTCCAAAAGATCCACAGACCAGCTTCCCTTTATTATTACGCAATTACCATTGTTTTGATATGCACGGATAAGAGAAGTTATAGCGATCACTGATTCCTTTTCTTCCTTTATCCCTTAGTCCTCCTTATACCAGTCATCAAAAGAGCATGTCCTCTACGACAGTAGCAGGTCGGGAGTTTATTCTGTCCTTGGACATATCAAAGATACTTGTCTTTTGCTTGGGTAAATTTTTTTTTTTTTTTTTTTTTTTTTTTTAGTGTGGGGCCTTGATGACATCAGGACTAGAGATTTGTTGATCGCGAGAGTCTAATTTTATGTTTGATGAATTATATGTTAAATAGACAATCTATTCCAAAGAGGGTCCCCGTGCGCTCTACAAGGGGTTAGGACCCAATCTCGTCGGAGTTTCCCAGCAAGGTAGCTACTACTAACTTCATTTAGCTTGATGCTCGTATGATTGGTGTCCTAAAGATAATATCTCCTCCTCCTGCTATATTTTTCTATAGGGCTATCAATTTGCGGCGTATGGTAACGGCAAAAAGTTCTACACTGATTTGAACAACGGCAAGGAGACGACATTTTTCACCTCTCATCAGCGATCTCAGCTGGTATCATTACAGCAACTGCCACCAATCCCATTTGGCTTGTCAAAACTAGGATGCAACTTCAGGTCGAGGGAGTACGGCAATACAAAAACAGCGTGGATTGTATCTACCAAATTCTCAAGAACGAAGGTATCCGTGGTATGTACCGTGGGTTGAGCGCATCATACCTGGGTGTCGCCGAAGGAACGATCCAGTGGATGATCTATGAGCAGCTGAAGAAGACTCTGGCAGAAAGACGCAAAGTCACTAGCTTAAGCAGCACTACTGGTACAAGATTTGTCATTGGTGGCAAGGATATTGAAGAATGGATCGACTATTTGGGCGCTGCTGGAGCAGCAAAGTTTGTTGCTTCGGCTATGACATACCCACACGAAGTTCTCCGTACACGACTGCGGCAGGTTCCGGTGGGAAATGAGCCACCCAAATACACTGGACTGAAACAGACATTCCAGCTGGTACTCAAAGAGGAAGGCGTTGCAGCCTTATATGGCGGTCTTACTGCGCACATGATGCGTGTTGTCCCTAATGCAGCAATCATGTTCTTCTGTTACGAGGCTATCATGCATCGCTTTGGATAAGTGTTGTCGCCGATTAACTATCAACAAGATGGTCGCTTCTTTGTTAGTTTATGCATCATATTTCCCTCCCCCTTTTTTGCATTGTTGTTTATAGGATTAGAAGGACGCGCACATCTCATGCCTTTTCAGTTTTCATTTTTTTTTTTTTTTTTTTTTTTATAGTTCATTCATATTCTTGTATACTAAATCTAGTCAGCCTTCCTTCATTAACGTCCTCATGGTCCATTGATATATTATCTCCATTAAAAGCATCTTGTTATTTGTTTCACATACCTCAATTATGTCGATTCGTCTGGTAAACTGTTCGACTTTTCTATTCGAGATATTAACATGAATGGGCTTCCCTTGGGGAGAGCCTATGTCAATTGCTCTTGCACTGTTTGTATAAAACAATGCCATGGCTACTCAAACTTTAATTCTATCTCACATTAGGGGGCTGTGCATTTAGATATTATAAGTTGGATCTAATGTATACGTTAGCCTTTTTTTTTATCTATTTATTTATTTATTTTTGTTTTAATACATTCATTATGGCGTCGAGAAGGCCGATTATGGATGAGGTTTCTTTCGAGGGTATAGTCTCAATCCATCTCGTACAATTTCCAGAACTTCATTTTTTGAAAACACGCCTCTGATCACCCGTATCACGATCTCGGATGGTCACAGTTTGGTCATTGAGCGTATCAAAATCCACGGTGAACACCAAGGGGTTCCGATTTCATCCATACGGTAGTATCGCTTGCCAATCGTTGTATTCTGGGTCTCCATTGCTACGTTCACCTGGAGCTCTTGGCGAAGCTGGCCACTGATATCAGAACAAATATCCACCAGATCTTTGTTATTGGAAACCAAAGGCATTACTGCTACCTTGATGGGTGCTAGACGAGGATGCAGTTTCATGATAGTTCGGATCCCTTTACTACTATTGTTGAGATCAATGCTCTTCTTTGTATTATTGTTGCTATCACTGTTGGCCTCATCCTCATTTCCCAGCACCACTGCTCGCCCGTGCTCATCTACAACCTCCATTGCATCCAACATCAATGCCAACATAGCTCTATTCAATCCACATGACGACTCGACGACATGTGGTGTAAATCTCTCGCGCTCCAATATCTCTACGCTTGTCTCTTTGATCCCTGTGGCCTTCTCACGTGCCTGTCTTTCTTGCATCAGGACAGCATCTGTGTATTGTAGCTTAATACCAGTAGCTTCTGTATGTTTACTCAAATCAAAATCGCCTCGATTCGCAATACCTTCGACCTCTCCCAACCCCATGGGAACCGATACTCAACATCAATGCATCCTCTTGAATAATGAGCCAGCTCATCTTGTGAATGCGCTCTTCCCGGATACGGTCATGGTGACGTGCGTAGGTCCTCCACCAATCCATCCTGAATTTCTCCAGGCTGTAAATTGCTCCTGAGCCTGCCAAGGAGCCACAAAATACTCTAGCTCCATCTGTTCAAATTCAGGTGTCCTGAAAATAGCATGCTCCAAACGGATTTCGTTCCTAAAGGATTTCCCGATCTGAGCAATCCCAAAAGGGATCTTGAGATGTGGATGGGATCGTTGAACAGTCATATAATTAATGAAGACACCTGTGCCGTTTCTGGGCGAAGATAGGTCAGAGAAGGTACAGGGTTTTATCTACGAGTTGACGGGTAGTCGACAAATCCGCTGATGATGGAGTTTTTTGGGCGTCAAGAGTAGTAGTGATAACCTTGTCAATGGGTCGATAGGATCGAGATATGTCTTGAACATGAGGTTAAATGGACGTGATTCAGTAAGGAAAGGGGATTAGAGTTGGATCAACATATCCATGATAGGGGATCTGAGTGAAGTATCCTGCTCTGGTGAAGGTGATGGTAGTGAATTAGAATCGAAGGCAACAGTAGTAACAGTTATCCCTTTTGAGGACGATTGTATTCTTCTCCATGCGCTCTACTTCTAGAAGGATTTCCTTGTCCTTCCGAGTAACCATGGCGCCTTTTGCAAACTGGGCCTAATGTCATGTTCCCACAATTTAGCTGTCTTCTTGTCAGGTGCTGTGATAGGGATCCTACCCTGGTCATCTAATTTGATCTGTGGCGCCTTATCAGGACGAAACCCTCCTTGGATAACTTTGAATCAACCATCTCGTCTGTGAACTGATCGACGTGTCCTGATGTCTTGAGGACCGCCGGAGGAGTAATGATGGCAGTATCATCCCGACGACATCAGATCGTATAAACCATTGAATTCCACCATTCTGTGAGACGCTCCGTTTTAGCTCGACACCGAGGGGGCCATAGTCATATGCACCCCGAAAGTCCACCGTGAATTTCTGCAGACTGGAAGAGAAACCCTCTGCGTTTGCAGAGGTCGAGCAAATGGCGCATAGCCGACATTGGTCTTCAAAAGGGAATGGGACTGACAGAAAAACGAAGAATGAGTAAGAAAAGGAAAAAAGGAAGAATTCAACCTCATGTCAACGCACCCGTTCCTGACCTGGAGCTTTCACGACAAACTGTTCGAAAAAACAAGAAAAAAAGCCACATTGCTATTGTTCTTCAGAATAGACTTTCTCTCTCCATTATTACGTTTCATTCTTCTCGTTCTTGAAACCATCACAACTGACCCCCAGCGGAAGTATAAAAAACGCAACTCAGTGTTATATATACCCTTATTCCCTTACCTCTTTCTCCCTTCCTCTCTCTCTCTCTCTTTCGCCATGTCCGGACTCCAGTTTGGATTGAACATCAAGAAGAAAGGAACTATCCTTGCTAAACCAAAACCTGCTGCAAGTCGACCATAGGAGGGCGTAGTGCTTTCGACAGTGGCAGTTCTGATGAAGATAATCTGGATAAGGATAATGACGATAATGACAATCTGATCAGAAGCAAAATTTAAAAAGAGGTCCTATATCTCTACATCTTCAGTCAACAAAACTCTTCGTCCCTATGCTACTGCCACGCTTCAGTCAACAGCTGTAATTGAACAGCAAAACGCAGCGCTAGCTGAGGATGCGACTGTGTTTGACTATGATGGCGTCTATGATCAACTCAAGGCTGGTGAGCGTGCACGAGAGCTCGCTCGCAAAAAAGATTCTGCAGAACGAAAACCCAAATATGTTGCTGCACTGCTACAAGCGGCCGAGACTCGCAAACGGGATCGACAAATCGCAGAAGAGAAACGATTGGAACGTGAAAGAGAAAAAGAAGGAGAGAAATTTAAGGACAAGGAGATGTTTTATCACGCCAGCCTATAAGGCTCAGAAGGAAGCCATGAGGCTTGCAGAAGAAGAAGATCGAAAGAGGGAGGAGATGTTGGCCAAGGATAAAGAGGATCATTGATGCAAGGATTTTACCGTGCGTTGTTGAACGAAGTACAAGGGCTCGACCGACTGAAACTGACATTACGATTGAAGGTGTTTCGTCAGAAAGATATTAAAGCATTAGAAGAAGAGAAGCGACTTTAAAGAAAAGGAAGACCGCGAGCGTGCAAGGGAAGCCTAAGAGCAAGGTCTGAATGTAACCCTGAATGAAGATGGACAGATTGTTGACAAACGTGAGTTGCTTAAAGGTGGGCTCAACATTATCAAGAAAAGTCAGCCCTCAGCTTCACAAAACGACTTACGTCTCAACAAACCCTCTTCAAGCTATGACCGTGATCGTGCATATGCTGCCTACAAAGACGCTAAATATGGCTCATCATCATTCTCAACTTAAGGGAAAGGTGAGCATGGGAATATATCCAAAGATCAGCGCACGAGGATGACAGAAAAGATCGAGCAACAGCTTTTTGGAACAGCAGAAACAACAAGAAGAAGAAGAGAAGAAGAGACAAGAATCTATTCGTGAAGCACTCAAGCGGAAAAACCAAGATGATCAGGTCATGGATGCCAAAGCTCGTTACCTGGCAAGAAAGGCAGCAGCAGCCGCAGGAAAAGCAGGTTCATAGTAAAAGATTAAAAATTAATAAACTGTAAAATATTCACTTTCATAAAAGATCTAAAGTGAAAGGTAAATGTACTCATTACGGTGACTAGGAAGAATGTAAATGCCAGAATTTCTGCTTCTTTTTGTTGTTGCTGTTGCCATACTCTCAGACCTTTTAACTCGCAATCTGGCAATAATGCGTGTACTTGGGCTACAAATCCAGTCAACACAGGAGCAGTGGACCAGAGATCCCTCGATCTTCAGTGTTTTGAGCGCTACCGATTTCATTTTTTCATCGCCACTATAAGATGTAGGTTGAACGCTTGCACAGTATGAAAGACATTCAAGCAAAAGTTCTGCTTGCCGATCTGAAAAATTGGTTCCCTCAAGATAAGTGTCTCCACTGTGTTTGAAACGAAGGTTCCGTATGAGCACAATCCAGTCATCTTTAAGAATATCGAGGTATCCAAGCTTAATAGACTTCAAATGAGGTGATGATAACGGGATTTTGGAGCCATTGCACATGTGGAGGGTTGATTTGGCAATGTAGTATCTTGCCATATGTGTCTGCTTCGGGCTGTATCTCTAGCTCCTCAAGCATTGGCATGGTCACTCCGTTCAAAAGGGAGGATTTTGCAGCCACTGGAAAAGCCGCCGTATTGTT
>NW_019029107.1:0-9263 GCF_002105155.1 Lobosporangium transversale
AAATGATGGTGATGAGCGGAGGAAGATGTCATTTTCAAGTTGATCTTTTTTTTCTTTCCTTTTTCCCTTTTCTCCCTTTTGGTGGCGTCTTGGTCTTCTCCCTTTTCCTTATTTGCTTCGCCTTTTTATATTTTTATATTTTATTTTTTTATTTTTATTTTTATTTTTTATATTTATTTATTTTTTATATTTTTTATTTTTATTTTCACCTCTCCCCCTTGTACACTATTCCCTATACCCTTTCTTTCATGGATCCACTCGGCGGTACTACATTAGGTTCGGTCGGTGGCCTTCCACAATATTTCCACGATAGTCATTTTTCAGCTCATGCCCATGGCGCTTTTTTTCGTAGTATAGAATATGAACTAGAGTAGAAAGTCACGTGGGAGAATACCGGCGTGAATCGTAGGAACGACCCGGCTCCAGAAATAAAAACCTCCATCGGAGGCTCGTTTAGCTTAGTCGGTAGAGCGTCGTGCTAATAACGCGAAGGTCGCAGGTTCGATCCCTGCAATGAGCATTTTTACTTCGCTAAGATAGTCGAAACTGATTTATAGACAAAAACATAGTAAAATGAAGGGGATTAATCTATAATGGATTATGATGCCAAATCCAGTCCTTTTTCCATTTAAGGGTATTATGTTTCATGTCTGTACGTACAAGACATGTGTCCGTTTTGTGGCTTTTTACTCCGACACTTGTCCTGAAATTTGAATTTGACATCAAATCCATCGAAATTTTAACAATGTCATCATGGCATGCTAAAGATCTCTTTCTTTCTTCTTTATTTCACGCCTTCATTCCTCCATACATTCATATACACAATAAAACAATAAAACCTACAATACACAGAGTAGACTTACCCTCTCCCCTGACTAAAACTGAGAAAAATAACGGCACATTTCGCATTTTCAAAGGTTCATTCCTGCTTGCTCACTTTCAAAATGACAAACAACAACGAAAAGATTTTATCCAATTTCACCTGCATGGATTTGGAACAAAGCACCAGTCAGACGAAGCCAACCAATTCAAGTACTCGCACTGGATCCACTCGTGCAACACCGAGGAGAAAAAGAGTTATTCTGACTGACGAAACGACTCCAGAGCCTTCACCAGTGGCACAGACTGCTAGAGTTAGTGCAAAGTCTTTTAAGCGCCCTAGGCGTTGTGAGGCTGATTCTTTATCCTCAAATGTCCTTCACTCCGGTCCATTGACAGAAGAAGAGCTGGCCCTGGCGAACGCACGGAAGGAGTCGGCGAGAAGTGTGCTGCAGATGATTTTAGATGATCCAGATTCATCGACGACAGTGAATCAATATAAGACACAGCTCCGGCTGTGGGAGGTATGTTGGATCATCAAAATGTCGCTATGAGCTATCTCAGACAGGCTATCAAACTAGACGACTTGGCTAATTCTCTTTTTTGTTTTTAGCAATACTGCAATGAAAATTATCAAGGTGACTGTAGCGTCGATGCGAAACGCATGCTTGAATACTTCACAACGGTTGTCTTCAAGCGAACAGTAAAGCGATTGATCGGCACAGATCGTTGCTACCGTGGCGCTATTGGGTATGCCCAGCAGGGTGGAGGAGATTCTTCGAATTCTCAGGCTGGGGAAGACGCAGTCTATGAGGGAGAAGAGATCGACGAATTAGTCGAGGCAGATATCGACGAACATGAACTAAGCGACATGGAGCAGAGACTGGAGACATTAGATAACAGCGAGCAAGTTGATGACGACGACGGCCAAAGCATAGACCAAGGTCAACAACAGGGACAGGGTCAGAGACAGGGTCAGGAACAGGGTCAGGAACAGGGTCAGGAACAGGGTCAGGATCAGGATCAGGAACGGAGACAGGGTCAGGGGCAGGGACAGGAACAAGGACAGGAACAGGAACAGGATGAAGATCTGGAGCTTCAGCTGAGGTCATTGGCACAGAGAGGTAAGAAGGCTCCTCCCTCCTGGGATAATATGGAGCCACCTGAAGGAGTCGACCCACATCAATGGCAGATTGATATAGCATTGAATGATGAGGAGCGAGCATCACATGAAGCTGTAACTGTTGGGGTTCAAGCAAGAACATCACGCCGAAGCGGAAGACTGCAGCCGTTATCAGGACTGAAAATGAAAGAGAACAAGGTATGTAAAGATAACCATGTATTAATATATAAATTGTTATACAGTACTGGGATCCAAACCTTTGGGAAGGCTCCGCCATCACGCGTACCCCAGGTGACAAGACACCATGGCCGCAACTCAGTGTTAATTATCAATATAAATAGCCTACTAAATTATGACTTAATAAACCATTCCTTAATCCTGCATCCACCTTAATGTATCTTTGATTGTTACAATTTACACTAATGGTTGATACTTTTTATTATATATACAATTTTTTTTTTTTTTTTTTTTTTTTTTTTGGATATACTTTTGCGTTTGTAGTTATCCTGCAAGCACCAGAGGACAAACATGGCAGCAAAATTGTCTTTGTTCCTCTCACGCTGGGGACAGTCGCAAATGTTAAGAAGGCTTTGCAATACTTATGGAGGCAACAGTCTTCTTCGACAGCTCCGTATCCCAATCCCGCCCCAAACCCAAGAACGGATGTACCACTAGCGGAGGCGATCAAAAATTATGGAGAGAAACTTGTCCATCACAAAGTAACGACAGGCACCTTATCCGCACTGCCACCTGTGCCGTACGAGAACCTTACAACACTAAAATGTACCTGCGTATGTTGGCCTTTACATGGCGCATGCTTCCGACGGTTGGAGTAAGCGGCAGGCGACCTTACGACAGTGTTACAAGATTTCAGTATATGAGGGAGAGGCTATGCCTCCTTGCACGCCATCATATGTTGCTGCGGGATGGACATCCGAAACTTGAACCTGGCTAACACATTCAATATTCAGACCCGTCACCCCGCGCCAGGGTCAAAGCTGGCGTCGGGGCTTGTCTTCTGCATCACACGTGGAAAGACAAACCATAAAGGTGTCGAACTCTATGCGACAGCTTATCGACATAAGCTGTTCTTAAGGTGCACCGTGGGCGGGTTTGCATTTTATATGCTAGAACGGTTCCAGGTAAATGATGCCGTCAGTCTTGACGCGAGCGTATATTTTTTCTCATTCAATTACACGAAGTGACATATATCCTTATTTTTTTTTTTTTTCCCTATTGTAGGTGTTCAAGGAGCCTCTTCCCAATTTTGCGGACCCTGACGAGTGGTACAGCATCAAGGTGCTAACAGGGGGTGGAACAAGCCAAGAACGGTTAGAGAACCGAAAGGAAGCGCTTGTTGGCCGAACCCAAATGAGCACTACGGCGGCTGTAATGCGTGCCTGCGACGTGCATTCGGCCAAAATTACGCACTCTGGCCGACATGCAGGGGTCTCGGAAGCCTACGAAAGAGGCTTAAGCCTGGACGATATTCGCCACTTGGGAAGGTGGGTCATGGGGCAAATGGAGAACTTCTATGCTCCAAAAAACCCAACCAGGGGCGCTTTTTGTATGGCTCAGTTTGGACCGAATGAGCCTTACTTTATCGAGCGTGATTTGGTCACCCCGCCCTTAGAGCTCCAGCGTCTGGTCTTTCCTTGGATTGAGGAAAATTTTGATAAAGATATGCCGGAGAGAGCTGACTCCTGGAGAGAGGAGTGCACTAAAGAAATGCTGGGGGTCGATCCAAATGTCCCGACAGACGAAGACATTTTTTGGACGCCAATCGAGAAGAAGACGAGCTCGAAACGATTGACCCGTGCCTTCAGCACTGACTCCCTTGTTACACGCATTGGGTTCCTCAAACTTCTTGTGCGTATGAGGCGAGTAATCCTTCAGGATGCAGTGCTCTTTTTGAAGCCGAACGACAAGGGGAAAATGTTGGAGAACAAACTCCTCGAATCGTTACCAGAAATCTTTGGTTGCCAGCTCTTTCTGGATTTCCAACATCAATTGCTTCGGGCCATCGACGTACATCGCCGACAAGCAGGCATCATCCAAGCGGATGTGCCAGTTAATGCGCAAACTATGGTAAGCGCCATTAACACGTTGTCGGTAGAGGCGCGGGTCTTTCATCAACTCCAGCATGAGACGGTCCAGAAGCTCGAGGCCCTATCCACCCTTGTGACAGAGCAACAGGAGCAACAGAGGCAGCAACAGGAGCAACAGAGGCAGCAACAGGAGCAACAGAGGCAGCAACAGGAGCAAATCCACTTACTTCTCCAATCGCTGCAGCAGCAACAAAGCGCAAATGTGCGGCAGCCTTTTCCATATCATGTGCAGTCTTGCCCGCCCTTTGTGTTTAATCCTTCTCCATTGGCGCCAGCACAGAGCCGCCTAGCTTCTTTTCCTTCGGTTCCTCAGGCTCCTACTACGCAGGGCCTATATCAAGCTCGCCAGGCCGCTCCACCGCAACAGCAGCCATTATTTTCCAACCAATTGCCACCATGTCCTCAGCAACAGCATCCATATCAACATAGCCATGTGCAGGCTCCAATGACCTCAGAGCAGACACAACGATTGCCGGAAGATGAAAGGTATAAAGGCTACCTCATGAAAGGCGATGGCAAGCAATTGACGGTCAGGGAAGCATGGGATGAATTCCGTGGGCCCGTTGCTCAGGCAAAGCAGGAAAATCACAAATGGCCATTCACAGAGGCGCGTCACAAGGCATTCAGGCGCAGGCGTCAATTTTTCGATCTGATAAAGAATATTGCCGAAAAACAGAAGCGAGACTTCGAAGAGGTAGTAGACGCACTGACAGCTCAGTACAAGGGTCGGACAATCAATTCCATTCGACTAGAGCTTCTGAAAGACACCGGGAATGACGAAGGCTGCCACCAAGATGCGGACGAGTAGATGAGTAAGGGTAATTTTTTTTTTCTTTTTTTTTTATATATACATATATATATATCCTCGGATACAATTTAAGCAATAAAGCACAAAGTAGTGATGGTGTCGGAAATACCAAGACATGAACTGAGCTACAAGAAGCAGAAAACTGTTGGCTGCATCCTTGAGCCAAAAGAGGCTGAGAAAATACAATGTACAAGCAATCCATTGTCGTGAAATTTGTGATATTCCAAGGTGTTTAGCATAAGTATCATCCAGGAAAAAGCATTATCGTCAACATTATTAACAAGACAAAACACCATCAAAGCACTATCAAAGCATTTTTGACTCGACTCGGCTACCAACGCACTATAACAGAAATAATTGAATACTTCATCAATATAAAAACTGTCATGTTTAATCATTAACACTGTCTCTACCATAAAAAGATTTTGTCTATTTCGCTTCACAAATCCATTTTGTGGAAAAAGATTTGTGAAGCGAAATATAAAAATTTTGTGACTTGGTATCCTTCTGTGTCCACCTGTGTCCGCCTGTGTCCATCTGAATGGACACAGGTGAGCAATTTCGTTTCACAATCTATTTGGCAGCCCATACCAAATATAGTAATTTTTGCCTCTATTTGGCAGCCTACTTCTGGGGGCTGCCACTTAACTTCGCACTCTTGGGTGGCAGCTGGGCTGCAAATACAGTCTTTTCTTTTTTTCTTTTTTTTTTTTTTTTTTTTTGATAACAGGGTCATAACATCAGTGGTAAAACAGCAGCGTTCTGTGGATACATTGCCTTGCACAGCTAATGCCGCCGGAGGTACTAAGGCAGCGGCGATGACATCTTCACAAAACAGCCTTCAATGTACACGGTTAGGGAATGATTTATTGAAGACGTCTAGGTAGCAGGTGAGACGCGTTTGCTCCGAGCGAAAACCTCTCATAGCATTGATCTCAAATGGCACCTCCAAAACTGTATGAACGACCTACTTGAAGACAATGCCACACATAACTATGACGTAGAAGACGGGAGCTTTATTAATTTGAAGTATGAGCGTTATAAACATATACGGTTCCTAGGAATGAAAAAAAAAAAAAAAAAATAGTTAGAGGCCAAATAACGCTGGGTAGGCTGCCAAGTAAATAATGAATGTTATTTGGCAACTGGCGCTGCCAAAGAAAGTCTTGAAAGTTGTCTATATTTGGCAATGGGGCTGCCAAATAGATTAATCCACATATTTGCAGGGCCCGTACAAATATTTAAAAATCTATTTGCACTGCCCGTATACACCATATTTACACCGCTCCCCCGTGCAAAAAAAAAAAAATATTTGCACGGGGGTCTTTTTTTTTTATTTGTAGGGGGTCTTTATTTTAGCCCTAAACACCATCCCAGGAAGCCTTCCATGACACAGGCTTAGATCTAGAGCCGCTGCCTAAGCATCAAATACTGACCAGAATATTTATCTTATCAAGATCGTATGTACAGTGGCTTCCAAATTTGTCCAAATGTTCCACGCTCATGTTTTCCGTCTTGATTAGAATAATAGCGATGGTTGCTTGCACTTTTATTTTTATCAGAGTAAACAAGTATGCCAATGATACGTGGACTGGTTCAGTTTAAAATATCTCTAGTCTCTTTCACCATGTTTTTCATTGACAAAGTATTTAATCTCATTTGGACAATTATACACTATCATGCAAAACTGATTCAATAATCATTTCCATTGCATTTCTTTTTTTCATTCCTAGAAACTGTATATGCATACACCACTCATACTTTGGTTTAATAAAGCTCCCGTCTTCTTCTACGTCATAGTGATGCGTTGTGACATTAGCTTGTCTCATTTGAATAGCTAATGACTTTTTTGTTCATGCAGGTCATTGAATCAGTTTCACATGTGCCCATTCGGTGGCCAAAGATCTTTATTCTTTTGTGAGGCATAACCTTACATCAATAGATAGTATTCCAACCATGGGCATCACTGACAGCTTGGAGTCCCTTATGGATACCTATGATGAGTTTGCGGCAGAAGCCCACTGGGATCCTGTACCATTCAACCGATACTCGCTCCCATAGTTCATCACAGCTCTTAGCTCGCTCCGGATACCTAGAGAGCCGCCTATCCAATTCTGCCCACATGTGTTCAATAGGGTTGAGGTCAGGGGATTGTGCTGGCCACTCTAGAAGTGTACCTTCCTCTTCTATCAGATGTACTGACTCCAAATACTTCCTAACAATCTTCGCCGTGTGCTTCGAGTCATTGTCGTGCTGAAAGACGATATCGCTTTTAGTTAGGCCCCAGTCATCAAGCGACATCTGTAGATCCTCCTGCAGTAGTTTGATGTAAAGTTGTGCGTCCATATTATTGTCAATCTTTGCAATGTATCCAGGTCCGTACCATGAGAAGCATGACCACACTTTAACATTACCACCCCCAACTTGACAGTGCCTTGCACCGACCTGCGAGTGAGGCGTCCCGGATTGTCGTCCCAGATCCACTGCACGCCATCAGAGCAGATTCGGTTTATTTTCGATTCATCTGACCAAATAACCTTTTTCCAATCTTCCAGAGTCCATTCCTTATACTTATTGATAAAATGCAAACGAGCTTTAATATGTCGTTGACGTAAAGCTGGCTTATGTACACGCCTCTTTGCTGTCAATCCTAACTCCTTGAGCCGTCGTCTAACGGTGGTCTCAGAAAAGCCGCTGGTATGAGCTGGTTGGCTCTGACGGTGGCCTCAACTGCAGACTTGAGTGTACCTCGTTTCATGTTCACCTTAAGATACTGCATGATACCTCTGGGTACTTTCCTTGGTCGACCGCCTTTATTGACTGGCATGTACTCCTTATTATGTGCATAGATCCTGGTGGCCGTCGCTATTGATATACCAACACTAGCAGCAGTTTCTCTAGTAGACATGCCTCCCATCATTAACCTCCTGGCTTCGTTGACTTTCCTTTGTGGAGTGGGTCTCATATTCTGTGAAGGTATAGTTAAGAGAGAGTTAAGCAAGTGTTCATAAAGGAAAGAGAGAAAAGTCCTTTTTTTACTGGCATTAAATGACGTCCAAAAGTTGTCATGGGCAACATTTTAGACCACATGTGAAACTGATTCAATTACCTGCATGAACAAAAAAGTCATTAGCTATTCAAATGAGACAAGCTAATGTCACAACGCATCACTATGACGTAGAAGAAGACGGGAGCTTTATTAAACCAAAGTATGAGTGGTGTATGCATATACAGTTTCTAGGAATGAAAAAAAGAAATGCACATGGGAATGAATTATTGAATCAGTTTTGCATGATAGTGTATAACCATCACTTATTTTACGCACCTTTGCTGAATTTTTTTCAAATTATCTCCCACACACTTGAGTAGATACTCTTCACCTACACTCTTCTAGGAGCCTACGTTACTCTTTCTAAACACTCCAAAGATGAAGCCAATCAAAGCTTCCGTTGTTGAGGATGCTCTCCATTTACTCGAGCAGCACAAGTCCATCCGTCAGGTTGCCACAGAAGTAGGCATATCCAAGTCCTCAGTCCATAATATCTCCAAGACATTAGGGCCTGCCAGGAGTAAAAGTAGAGCTGGTCGGCCACGGAAGTTCGATTACCGGAATGCATATTATATTCGATTGTTGCTTCACCGTGGTGTAGTCTCATCAGCTGTCCATGCTACCAGACTCTATAACGATGAGAACGAAGATCCGGTGTCAGCTAATACGGTGCGTCGGGCGCTGAGAGATATAGGCCTGGAAGCTAAAAAAGCCGTCAAGAAGCCTAGGCTAACAAAACGTCAAAAGAAAGCTCGACTGGACTTTGCTCTCCAGCACAAAGACTGGACCGAAGCTGATTGGAAGCGAGTAATTTGGTCCGATGAGTCCAAAATTTGTAGGATATCTTCTGATGGCATGCGCTATGTTTGGGTGGAAACATATAAAGAACCAAGGTGAAGGCGGCCGATATTGACCCAAAGTTAGTTTCGCCCACAGTCAAACATGGTGGTGGTTCGATCATGGTTTGGGGCTGCATGACGTGGGATGGGCCAGGCTACTTGGCCAAGATCGACTCCACGCTGGACTCCGAGCTGTATATTCGTATCCTCCAGGACGAGTTATTGAATACTGTGGATTGGTACAACATTGATCCAGAGCAATTTATCTTCCAACAAGACAATGATTCTTGAAAAATATTTAGACAGTAGTTATCAGAAGCTAAGATAAGTGAGAATAAGATGTGGGTCCACACACCACATCCATGGGTATTTATTCATTTTCTGGTAGAGAGACTCGTACCAAGTAACTACATATCTATCTAGAAGCGACATGGGATTATTCAGGAACCATGTCGTGTTTTGTCGCGTCTCTAGTGACGCGTTATTATTATTATATTTTTCTTAGCGTATTAATTTG
>NW_019028991.1:600000-847032 GCF_002105155.1 Lobosporangium transversale
AAAAAAAAAAAAAAAAAAACAGGAATGAAGACCTCTCGGGTTAAGGATCAATTGAAAGACAAAGATAACAGTGGTTAAATTATATCAATTCACAAGCTAGGAGAGAAAAAAAAAAAAAAAAAAAAAAACAACGCGCAACATATCCATTATGATCAATGCAATGGTATGTTTGTAGTTTGTTGTTGAGTACCCTTGTGCACAGCGACAGTGGATGACTTGTGTCACCAAGTATCTCTTGTCGATCTGCTAAAAGACCTCACGCGTCTATCATAAATTCACATACACATGCACGCAAGCGTCTTTCTTTTGGATTCATACTACACATCTCATTGCCCTCCTTAACCCACAATTAATATTATAGAGTATTATATTTATAATAAAGGAAAAGTGTTGGTACAAATGTGATTTGTACCATTTCCAAATAATTTGCATCAAGTCAATGCGAGCAGCACATCAGCCAAAGCATAGCACTCATCACGTCCACAACTTTTTGAGAAATAATAAAAATAAAAGATAAATTACAATAGTATCTTAAAAGATTTGATTGCCCTTGAAGAGTTAACAGCTACCAGAATAGGGTATCCGTCTGCAAATACAGGCCCACGAAGTCCTGTATTTCTCCCAAGTAAAAAATCGGGCAAAATCTTCAAGAAAAAAAAAAAGAAAAAAAATCCAATGTTTCCATACACTCCCTTGATGCTCTGAATCATGAGTAGAATCTAGGCCAAAGAAACAAAGAAAAAAAAAATGGGGGCATAAAAAAATAAATTGCCCACTACTCTATCCGAAAGCGTAAAAAAAAAAAAAAAAAAAAAAAATGCTTCCTAATCTCCGCACCCGCAGGAGATCGGGCACCCATTTTTACAGGGAACCACGTTTGCCCCGAATGGCCCGTATAATATAAGGCGGAACAGGACGGTCCAGCAAGTAAAAGTAAAGGGTGTCGGATAGAGATCAGCACATGGATTTAGGGTTTAATCGGAAAGGATGATAGTCAGAGCAGAGAGAGTAATAGTAACGAAACATTAGATGTATCAATCATTATAAAAAAATAAACTGCAGTCAAGTAAAATGGCACTAATAATCAAGGAGCATGAGATGAATCGAAGAATTGCTCCTCTTCTTTTAAAAAACAAAAGCAAAATAAAGATAGAATAAAATAAAATAAAAAGATTGTGGTCGTGATATCGAATAGAGTGTGCCTCGACAAGATGAACCGCTGCTTGTTATTTGACTGATGGACCAAAAGATGGTAAGATGGTTGATGTGTTGTTGACAAAACGCGCATCAAAACAAAACGCTTCATGTCACATGGATTGAGGCTTGGTAAATACAGCGATCTGTAAGTTAGTCCGGAAATTCGAAACGTGTCAGTACCCAAATACTTGTGTCCAGCGTCGTGCGCCCTTTGCAGAGGGACTGGCGACCCTTCTATGGGCCTGCGCTTCGCGGGTCTCTCTTAACCCTCAATCTGAGCAAGACCGATTCTTGCGATGTGTTCCACTTCAACTGCGCCGCTGTCAAAGATATTTAGAGCGTGGGTTCACTGTCTCCAAAAAGTCATGGCAGAGAGGTCAGGCACAGAGGACACTAGTGTAAAATTCGACCAAAGTGTTTCAAATGGCAGTATTGTTTTGTTGGCAGAGGCTCTGTGGTTTTCCTTGTAAAAAAAAAAGGTCTTATCTGTGTGACAAGGTGTCTCGTTATGGCGAGGCGCTTACCAAGAGCACCTTTACTGCTTTCAAAGACTCTGGCCTGAGACCCTCTGCGTACACAGAATTATCTATGTAAATCGGAGATTTGACGTGCTGTAACGGCCAGATGAGATCGCATGACAAGCCCAAAATCTGCGACGATCTGCTGTAATTCTGAATCGTGCACTTTGTTAAAGTGTACTGCCAAGAATTCGTCCAAGAGTCGCATAGCGTGGGCCCGATGTTTCTGTAATTGAGATAACCACTTCACTGAGGCCGAGGCAACTCAAGAGAGGGTACTTTGTATTGTTGATCTGGGCTCTTAGGATGAAGAACATGTTCGGTGAGGATGTTATCGTCGTCAGAGTTGGCTGGAGGGCGTGGTAACTGAGAACCGGCAAGCGAAGGTATAACAGTTTTGAGGGCATCAGAGAGAACAAGTGTTTTGGCCTGTGGACGATCGATGTACAGTGGTAGTGGTCACAGGTATGGAGCTTAGGAGCGAGCAGGCAGGCGGGAAAGGAGGAAGGCAATGCTTCCTTTTTATATCATGGATTGATACTTTTTTCAAAAAAGTGCAAGCAAGGGCACAGATTGGGTAGGATGGGTTGTTCAGTGGTTGAAAGACTATGACAATAACGGATATACTACAAACCCATCATAAAATCACCTCTTCATTAATGTGGAAAAGGGACCTTGTGAATCTCAGTAGAGCTGATATCTGATACATGTCACATTTAAATGTAATATTCAATGTCCTCAAAGTCTTACAATTAGTTTTCAATCATTTATTTCGACCTGCAATACACACGCCGAAAAAAGGTTGCCCATGACTGCTGAATTTAAAGCCTATTTATTTATTATGGCAAATTTTGTCCATTTTACGGACGGAGGCTACACGTCAAAGTTCTCATAAATGTTGCCAAATTTACAAAATTTGGCATAGGCATCTGTGCCGTAACCGTGCATCGTAAAAACCTTAAGATCTCCACCCCAGTACTCAGCATAGACACGACTCATGGGAAGTCCAATACCTAAATGCATAGACTGATCCTTATACTGACGGCTTTCGCGATTCAAGTGACCTGGTTTCGACGGAGCTACAAGTTCTTGAGTGGAATCAATCACAGTTTGACAGCGCTGCGAAGACGCGTTTGAGAATGATGAGTATGAAGCTGATTTGGTACCGGTACGAGGAGGCGCATGACGATCCAAACGCAATGTCGTCGATTCCGTAGATTTGCTACTACCTGTCGGTGGTGGTGGTAGTTTTATTCCTTCACCATCATCCTCCACTTCATCTTCAACTCTATTTGATTCATTATAACTCCTGGAGGGCGACACCATCTGTTCCTGGACTGTGGCAGCCATCTTTGATACCTTCTCGAAATTAGCAAATCGGGCAGGGCTTTGTGAGTAAGACCAAAGATGCCGCTCCATTTCTGGATCAATTCCGCCACCCTTGTCTGAGATCCTGAAGACAATGTCCTGAGCTCCTTCACACACTGTAATCTGGATAGGAGGTAATTCGCCCGTGCGGTGTTCTCGGGCCCCTTTCTGCATGACAAAACGCATCGAATTCTTGAGAAGTTCATATAGAATATACTCAATATGATCTGGGATGTAAGAAAACTCCGCATCGATATTGCCGTCTAATAAGACCTTGGGTGGCTCAATAGTTCCACCGCATGCCTGACGACATGTCTCCGCTGCCAAAAGGGCTGTTCTTTCGACAATATCTCGGGGTCGGCAGTGAGTATAGATGATGCCGATGTATCCACAATCTGCCATCATGTGGTTGGGGGAATTGAAGTTAGCAGTCAGGGAGATATGTTGCTCTGCCAGCACTCGTCTTGAGATCCTGGACCTGAGCATTTTGTTCATAAACTTGTCAATCTGATCTGGAGGAATGTGCTTTGAGGACTCCATGATTCCCAACGCCAACTGTGGAATGACTACCAAGTGATCGTTCAAGAGACCCTTGACCAACTCACAAAAGGTATCGTTCTGTTCCAAAGTCTTGATCTCAGGAACCTTGCTCAACTTTTCAAAGGCCTGCCAATAGAGATCATAGACTAGTTCGATATGTGGATTAGTTCCTACAATGAAGGGTAGATTTTGGAAATCACGAATCCTATGGGCAAGACGTATAGGTAGCTCTGTTCGGACATAGTTGGCGGATTTGAGAAGCTTATCCTCTTGCATGTTACGGCCAAAAAAGACAAGTTGCCGGAGGGTGATTGGACTGACTGCCTGGTTGACATAGGGGTCCAGAATACGGTTCTGATAAAAGTGCTGAGGGCTATATCGGCGTTTTGATTGACGTGCTGATGCAGGCTGTCGGACAATGGAGGCAGGGTTATTCATCCGGAAAAGCGGAGAGGATTCTGGGGAAGTTGCCGCCGTCGATGCGGAGGGGGTAGAGGGAAACGCAGAGGCGGAGATATGAATTGGATGTGATTGATGCTGCTGTTGAAGGCCACTGGAGAGAGTAGATGGAGGAGGTGGTTGCGTATGTATAGCTGTTGCGAGCTGACTGTATTGTTTGCACGTAGTTGCGGTGGTATGTGTCAACGCTGAAGGTTTAGTTAATGCAACTGTATGTTTTTGTCTGATAACCATCCGACACCTCCCGAGCATAATGTTTAGACTGTTAGCGTTTGTTGTTGAGGTGGCTACTGCGGTTGAATCAGATATCCGTGATATTACGTCAAAAAGACTGCCAGTGTTTGGACGAGCAGTAACAGTGCTTCTTGAAGTGACCAAGGCAGAAGAAGAAAATGACGAGGATTGAACACATGCACATGGAAGGATATCTGAAGTAGACTGCAATCCAGTGGCTGTGCATCGCCCTAACGTGGACTGCAGGGTCTTTGGAAGCCTTGACATGGTTAATAACCTGGTACTGTTACTCTTGACAAAATTGTTTGCTCGATTGTCTGTTTGCTTGCTTGTTTTCTTGCTTGTTTGCTTTGTAGATTAACTGAGAATAGTTAAAAGGACAAATGAGATTAAAACAGAATGAGAGATGATGATTAGGGTAGAATGGATGGATTTAAAAATAAAAAAAATAAAAAAAAAAAAAATAAAAAAAAAAAAAAAAAGAGAGGGAGAGAAGAGGAAGAGGAAGAGGAAGAGGAAGAGGAAGAGGAAGAGGAAGAGGAAGAGGAACAGGGGAGAGAAAAAAGCTTTTGGTGGATTGACTTGGAGGCAAAAGAAGGACAAGGAGAGAGTGTTTTGGCGTGTAAGAGATAACGGATCGGTGTAGACAAAGGGGTCTCCTCTCCTTTTTCTTGCAGACATGTAATAAATTTACAAGTGTCATATGAAAATAAAAGCTTTTTTTTAAAATGGGTGACTCAATTGAGTCGAGATTGCACATTGGTGCACAGTTTGTCTGACAGATATGCCATGCCTATATTTCATTCAGAGTAGCTTTGCACAACATTCATCCGTAGTCAATACCACTCATCCCATGAGTACATTCCAAGCACCGTTCTCATGCACACTGTATCACCATTCCATCCGTCCATCGGCATTACTGAAAACGGCACAATCGCTCTACATCTCCAATCCCAATCATACACAGGGGTGTAACAGAGTGAAAAATGAAAGTCGTGAAGAGCACTGACCATTTTGGACTCACTCCGGAAGGAACATTTATAAAAAGAGGAAGTCGGATGCAGCTGCAACGGAAGTTCACCGACAGTTAAAAGAGAATGTTTGGTAGTACTCAACACCAGGATGTAAACTGCGTTCTCATCTCTCATTCGTCCAAAAGAAAAAAAAAAAATCCCCCTCTCTGAACTTGCCACATAGAAAAAGAGGCAACCCTTTTGTTCACAAAGACTCCATACTCTGTAGTCAAAAGGGAAAGCCTGTTCTGTCATCTAATCGCGTGGTCATTCATCCTCAAATTAAACCAAGCTGCAGTCACCATGTCTACCTCATTCATGCATCCGGGGGCCTCTTAGCATTTACTTTGTATGTCCCAACACTCACCAATGGCTTCAACAAGCTTTGACGGTTGGAGTACATACGAGGTTTCCAGTAAAAGATAACTTAATTCGTCGAAATGGACAAAGAAAACAATTTTTTTTAGTGATTCACTCGCCTGCTTTCCAAGTAGACTAACAGAAGATTTAAAGTTAAAATATTTGTATCGAAATATATACTTGGACGCGCTGTTGCGTCTACAGGATTGCTCTGTGGCTATTCAACAACGATTGCTCCCTTAATGCATTTATTCATGATCTGCAGAGAAAGGTGCGCGGATGTTGCTGTTGATGAAAACGGCCATGCCCCATTTCAAACTCATGTATGCTCTTAAAATCTAACCACAATGTAGCCTAAAGCCTTCATCTTGAAGAGGGAAAAGTAATAATCATAGTTATAGTGTTAGTACGCTGGCGAGTACAGTAGCCGGGTCTGTGCCTTAGATATGGATTTCTTCAAAAAAAAAAAAAAAAAAAAAGATGCCGTGTTTGAGTGGTAGCCCAATTTTGTTGGACAGATCCAAGCCAATGGTAGGGATCATGGGTTTAACACTACCACATTTTTGTGATCCACTCCCACCAGCCATACGCAATAATGCCTTGATACTGGTATCAATCACAGCCCGCCATGCTTTACGCACGTCCTACGAGTAGAATTGACCCCGGACTACGGCTCGCTTGCCGTAGGGATTTAGGAGGAGATTGGTACAAAGAGTGGTCCCGGATTTGTTTTGACCCCAACCTTAGACTTAGCTGTGTCAGATTAAACATAACCTAGTTCTCAAACCTGTGCTCTACAGATGGATGAATTGAGTGATGGTTTTTACTCGATTCCTTGGCGAGCCTTGGCCCTGCTCTACTCTAAACCATAGGAGGCGTTACTTTATGCATTCAAGGCCTTGCCGTTTGAGACTTGACTCTGGTAATAAGGGAGCAAGGAGGTGTATGTCAGATAAAAACCCTTTGAACTAGCACAGCTTGGATCCGGAGTATAAGAGCTACCCCTCGAGGATGACTCCTTGCAGACAGTTCTGCGCGTTGTCTATTGAATCTGGGGAAAGCTATACGGAATACAGGAGTCCTTCCGTAAGCTCATCTAGCTTTCTAGTTATGCGAAGTCGTAAGAAACAACAGAGATGAACTTAAAGACAACCTCTTTCATTCTCCACTCTTTCTTACTCATATCTTTCAACCCCTTTGTTTCACTTCTTTCAATAGTTTTCCTTTACGTCTCCATGGATTACTTTGTTGGTGTCCTGTTTGCTTTGGTGACAGGAACAGAAGAAGTCGAATACATGAAATCAACAAAGGAGAATTGAGTTGGAGAATTTGCATCTTCGCCTACTCTCTCCACCTTCACCAGCTTTTTTTTTTGTATTTGTGAGCTCGATATACCCCCTGCTTGTTCGGTAGATCAGAGAGAGTAGTACGCCTTGTTCGTTTTTTTTTTTTTTTTTTTTTTTTTTTTTTGAAACTAATGGATCTTTTTTGTTTGTATTATTCCTTTTTTAGTCGTGTCTGTAACTGAGATGACACAAGGCAAGGAATTAGATTTCATGCAAAAAAATCCCGTTCGCTGTGGGGACAGAAGTTTTTTTTTTGTCACTCTCACGACTTCACCAACACATATTTCTCTCTTTTCTCTCCCAATCTCCTTTTGCCATTTGGAATTAAAATTCATTCAAGTGCTTCATTTCATTACTTTCTTCAGAGATGGCAGACAGTACACGAGAGTCGCAGCCTCTTTTAAACCCCAACGGTAAGCAGTGCAGTATATTTCATGTTCATCTCACTTTAATAGAGCTAGAGCAAAAGCTCCCTTGGAAAGTTTGAAGTGATCTCACGCTGCCTCGATTTCCCACTACTGCATTTTTTCTTTTCATAGGTACCCAAAACAGGGACCGCTCAAGATTGCGCAAAGTCCTTCCTTACGCGTTGGTTGCATTGCTCTTCATTGGTATCAGTACCATCCTCTTGATCGTCCTTGTCAAACCACACGAGGGTAAGTTATTAAGCGATAGGAAAAAAAACAGTAACTCCGTATTTCATTCGGTGCGACAATCAATTTGTAGTTCTCTTATGAATGTGTTAACGTCTGCTTCTTATTTTATCACCAGATGACTCTGATTCCAAGAAATCGCCTCTGTCGGACAAATTGGAGACATCTGCCATCTTTCACCATTTAGAAGAGTTGTATTCGATTGCTCAGCAGCATAACAACTCGCGCTCAATCACAAATGGTTATTTGGCCTCAGCAGAGTATGTCCAGGCCCAGCTCATAACCAATGCTAAAAAGTACTGTGACGTTTCGACTCAAGAATTCAAGGTCCCTGTTTGGTCTGAGATCGAGGTCCCTGAAATGAGTAGCACAGGTATTGGGTCTGGAAAAGAAGAGATTCGTTACCAGAACAAGGTTGATTTTAAGAGTAAGTTAGTACATTCAAAAAAAAAAAAAAAAAAAAAAAAAAAAAAATCGACGCGTCATACAGACATGATAAACTAAATGGACTAACAGGTTACCGGGCAAGCGGAGTAACCTGTCGGTCCTGAGTAAAAACGTGACCGATAACATAATCTCGCGTCTTTTTATTGCAGACATGAGATATGGTGGCCGCTCTGCTACTCTTACAAAGCAGCATATTCAGGAAGTGTCTGCTCATGGCTGCCGCGCTGATGATCACAGGAAAGTCAAGGACCGAGTCGCAGTGATTGAAGAAGGCGGTCCCTGCGAGCTCTGGGATGCTGCCCATCTGGCCGAGAAAGTACTATTTTTTTTTTTTTTTTTTTTTTTTTTTTTTTTAATTGCATTGTCCACAAGACAGATAAATGTCATCGAGTAAGCCATAGTGTGCCTCTTACAAACCTCTTTTTCTATTTCATACGAACATACTTTTCTTTTCGTAACAGGCCGGCGCATCTGCTGTTATCTTCTATAATCGTCCCAACCGCACTGTCTTGCTTTACTCCCGTATCCGCATCACTGAATGGAAGGAAGGTGACCCTCTGATGTCCATCCCTGTACTTGCAGCCACCAGATCCCTTGGAAAAACTCTGATCCAAAACCAGGAAACTGTTCTGCTTAACTTGAAAACCAACAACAGGTTGACTGTTGAGTCCACGATCAATGTCCTTTGTACTACTAAGAAGGGTGATGATGACGACACGATCGTGTTGGGTGCGCATCTGGACTCGGTCCCTGAAGGTCCTGGTATGGTCGACAATGGATCTGGCGCAAGCTCATTACTTGAGATTGCATTGGTTCTAGCTAAAGCTGATTATGATTTGGAGAACAAGATCGTCTTTTCATGGTGGGGTGCTGAGGAGATTGGATTACTGGGTTCAAGACACTATGTTCGAGAGCTGAGCAAGGACTCCAAGAGAAAGGCTAAAGTTGCTATGAACATGAACTTTGACATGTTGGCCAGTCCCAACTACGTTCCATATGTAAGCTATTGGAGAAGATTTTTTTTTTTTTTTTTTTTTTTTTAAAAAAAAAAAACAAAATGGTGAACAAATTGTTTCTATACATGTTTTGGTCTAGATTCACGATGGAAAGACGGCTCCCAAAGGACTAGTTGAGCCATCTGCCAAGATTGACCACTTGTTTATCGAGTATTTTGATTACAAGAAGGAGCCGTATGAATACACGGATATGGTAGCAGGCAGTGATTTCTTGCCCTTCCTCTTGGGAGGTATCCCTTCCGGCGGTATTCTCACAGGGGCAGGCGAGAAAAAATCGATGGAGCAACGCAAGCTTTTCGGCGGGTTCGCTAATGCGCCCCTCGATCCTTGTTACCATCAGAGGTAAAAAAAAAAAAAGAAAAAAAAAAAAAGAGCATTTTCATGGGTAACTTTTGTTTAAACTTCCTTTTTGAACTCTTCATTTTACATCGTCTCAATAGCTGTGACACGTTGGAAAACGTGAGCAAGCGAGCATTGAAACAGATGTCGCAAGCTGCGCTCTATGCTATCACCAGAGTGGGCAAGGCCGATAATCTTCGTGAATGGCTGACGGACCCCAAGGTCGAGCTGAAGTAAAAGACATTTTCGTTGATTTTATTGTACATAGTGTGCATAAAAATGCATCTGTAGTGTGTTTGACCAAGATCCTGGAGTCAATCCTTGCAGGATCATTGGAAGACGCGCTTGCGAAGGAGAAATACAAATAAAGAGTTTAGCGAAATTTCATATGACTATGATAGTGATGACATGAGTCTCATTGGGACGGCACATGAAACAGCCGAAATGAAAAAAGTATATCTTGACTTCCACTTATTCTTGTCGTCCTGAATACATTCTATTCAACACCTTTTTATTCATTCATTCATTTTTTATTAATCCATCAGCTTGCAGGGAGCCGATTTAATCAGAAACATCTTTTAAAAAGAACAAAAAGGAAAACATGACCAATTTTGATCCTGTCGTTGCACAATCAGAAATGTCTCACGGACTGTTGTTGCTCATGATTTCCGGATTCGATTCTCCACTCGGGGATGCATTCCATGCCATTCAACGGGCACTGGTACTTGTCCATCGACTCACAATAGTGATCTCAGTGATACCCTCAGCAGGGAACTCCAAAGATCCTCATAATAATGATAACATTGCTGATACCATCAATGATAATAGTAAGGAAAATAGCAGTAGTTTTTCTAAACTGAGTCATGCTATTGAAAAAGATACGCCATCTCGTCACGGATAAACAGCGGAACGAGACTAAAACATGTTCTTTATCGTCTTCTTCTTCCCCAGCTCCTTCCTCAGCGGTGCCTTCAGCATCATTTCATAATGTGCAAAGGCTTTTGTCCGCATTATATGTTAGCTTTACTAAAGAGGCTATGGCCATGAAGAAGCCTCTTGCAGAGCTCGATATCGTCATTGAAGACATTTGTGGGTATCCAATTGGCACAGGTGTTGCAGATCTGGTACCTTTCGATATTTTTATTGGCTTACCTGATGGTATGTGTTGGGTGAAAAAGTCATGGCAACGATAAAATTGCGATTTTTTTTTCTTTTCTTTTCTTTTTCTCAAACTATTGCCATCTGTCATGTGTCAATGTCCTCAGCTACAAGATCTTTACAGGAACTCAATGAGAAACGAGAAAGAGTTGGGCAGACGATATTACCTCTGATCACACTTGATCTATCATCTAAAGAGGCAATGCACACTCATCTAATTGGCGCCATTGACTCAAGTCTGGATCACCATCACCATACAGTCGCAAAGATGGGTGAATATCAGGATGTGGCTCTTGGCGGAACCTTTGATCATCTGCACGCAGGACATAAGATTCTACTCTCCATGACGGCTTGGATTACTAACCACCGAGTTGTTTGCGGTGTTACAGGTAAGCTACGTCCATTTTTTCCCTTCTGCTTGTAGAGTTTTCTCGCCTGACACTTTTTTTTTTTTTTTTTTTTTTTTTTTTAGATGATTCTATGCTCAAGACAAAGAAGTTCAAAGAATTTATGGAGCCATTGGATGACAGAATTAAGGCTGTAGAAAGGTTTTTACATACATTCAAGCGTAAACTGGTGCTAGAGGTATCATAGCTCTCTACTACTGATCAATGTCTGATCTATACTGTTTTCAAATTCAGATTCAAATTCAAGGAAATTAATGCTAGCCTTTTCTTACAGGTGGTTCCGATTCATGACATATACGGACCAACTATAACGGATAATAAGTTGCAGGCACTCATGGTCTCGAAGGAAACATTAAAAGGAGGGGCAGCAGGTATTATAAAATTGACCTCATCTCAATCTTTATTGTCACTATCAGGTCCGGAGCCTCTGACCTGATTTTTTTCTCTCTTTATCTTAAAGTAAATGAGGAGCGAAGCAAGCGCAATCTAAGCCCACTCAACATTGAAGTCATCAATGTCATTTCACCAACAGAGATCCAAGTGGACGAGGTCAGTCGCAAGATCAGTTCAACCTACATCCGCCAATATCTTTCAGAACAAGCTCAAGATCTGGCAGCACACGCTGGCATCATCTAGACATTATGAAATTTGTTGTACTCTTTCTCAGATAGGGGACATGCATACTTGAGAATTTTATCTGGGTTTTCTGGGCAAAGATTCTGCGAAAGGAGAAAAAAAATGCTTGTAAATATAAAAGTCAAAAATGAGACTCGTCGATTTGAGAGCATGCCCAGGTTTATTGTCAATGTTTTTTTTTTTTTTTTTTTTTTTTTTTGTTTTCCAATTTGATGTCTTTTCCAAATGACTGACAAAAAGTTCGCAAAGAAATAAATTTATATCACTACATCCATCTACTTCCTGCCGCGGCTTCGAGGCAGAACATTCTTGCGTCTGTAGACATTAGTAAAGTCCTGAACCAAAGATTTGATCCTGCTCCAGTTTCCTTCCGAAGCAATACTATTAGGGACGAACCAACGGCAACACAATCAGTTACAACAGTTCACTAAAGCATACAAAGAAATCTAGAGTATGTGCCACTAACGGCAACAACTTACGCTGTAAAATCAGCTACGGCCTTTTGCATCTCAGGAGGAGACAAATCAAGGGCAGAAATAGCCTTGCCATACCAAAGAACACTCTCTTGTGGGCAGAACATAGTCAAATCCTTGATTACGCCTGTCGCGTCGCCTTGGACTTCAGGTGGAAAAGTATAGATGACTCCTTGAAGCATATGGGATATAAACATGTCATTCTCTACAAACTGTGCTTTGACTAGTGCTGCTTCATTAGACGAAATGCGAGGATTGTTGGATTGCGACGAAGATGAAGATCGAGGGCGTTGCAGATCGTTCACATGGTCGAGGATGATCCTGCAGTGCCTAAAGACTGAAATTAATGAGTGTTGTTCCTTGAGCGAGAGCGAGGCGAGCATGGCTTTGAATACTGTAGGGAAGAGAGTACTTTGGATATATTCTCTCGGGCATGAAAGCATCGTGTCAGAAACCAGATTGAAGTAGTCTTCGATAACTAGTATCATGTATTCACAGTTTCAAGAAAAAAAAAAGACCAATTCATTAGTCTCCAAAAGGAAATGCAGGCCTTTTTATGTGTCTTTACTGCAGTTTTTCCTTACCGTCCGGAATCTCATTAAACTGACCAGCATACTTCTGAAAGATTTGCCACATTGGGACACTCAGGCCCTCCACGAAGCGAAGAGTGGGGATCGGGTTTGTTTCCCCAAACTCACGCACCACTCTAGAACCAACCCAAAGATATTGGCCTAAGCCACTCTGTTCAAAGCTCTTGATAAGACGCGTCATGGTCATGGGCAATAGTGGTGCATAATGGGTTGCATAGCTAATAATAATTGAGCGCCAGCATCCGGCCAATGTCCGTGCTACATCATCAATGCGTCCAACGCGATCTGCTAATGAATCCATGATAGGCCATAGCTCTTGCACTATAGGGATGCAAGGATGAGCTTCTGCAGGAGGAACCTGCGGGTTCACAGTTTTAAAAAAGATCTTAAGTTGCGTCAAGTTATCAACAATCAAAGGGACATCATCTTCGAGGGTTCCCTGTTCCTTAGATGCAAGTCCTGCTAGCTGTTGAGCAATGGGCAAGCAAAACATTTGGAAGACTTGCGCCAACTCTGCATTAGGAACAGCAGCTACAACATGAGCCACGGCTTCTGTCACTTCGAGAAGGTCTACGCCCTTGAGTTTCTTTGAGACTCCTACAAAGAATCCATGCAATTGGTTCAAATAGTTCAACAGATGCTACAGCCATGAAAAAAAAAAAAAAAAAAAAAAAAAAAATCAGATAAGGCGGGCAAATCATTGTGACGCATGCGATCAACAAATAGATCATAACGAGCTTACAGTGCTGCACTCTTTGCAGAGCAGCTTCATTGCAAGGGCAGATGCCGCAACAACGTCCTCATTCTCAAATCCAGAAGAGATAAAACTGAGCTGGTACTCGATGAACTCAGGATGCTTGTCGGTCCAACTTCCATAGCGCGCAATAACCAGGGTAGCTGCATACTTGATCTTTGGGTGGTCGGGTAATTGGGAGAGAAGCTTCATGATTTCGGGCAAAACTTCGTTCTCCTCTGGCTCAACCTGTGCACCCATCGAGCGGAGGGCCATCAGTGGAGCCTCAACCTCTTGCCACTTTGGTGGTGTCTTACTCGCAGCTTGGGTAATAAGCATGTACGCTTTTCCAAGCGGGACTCTGGATCCAAGAATCAAGCAGCAGTCTTTAAGGACATCACCCATAACATGTCGGAAATCCTTGAAATCATCTCTCTCTTTGGCACTCCAGGAGTCCAAGTCATCGGGATAATGAAGATGCTTAATCATAACATCGACCAATTTCTGGTACACGTCTTGATATTTAAGCCTTGCTTCCTCATTCTTACGCAACTCGTCTGCCAATTGATACCAGAATCTGAATGTCATAGGAACAATATCAAGATCATGAAAGGAGGTACATTCAGCAATGCCCTCGACGATACCTCGGAAGTGATCTGTGTGCTTAACTACCAACGAAAGGTAGCACTCTCCAGCCTCGACGAAAATTTTGCAATAGCCGCGAATGTTATCTTCATTCTCGTCTTTGATATTTTTGGCAATCTCTTGACGCAGCGGTAACAAATTAGGATAGATTTCTTCAATTACAGGCATTGACTCATCAATGTCTTTGGTCTGGTATATCAGTTCACAGACAACATCCACAGCAATGTCAAAAAGCTCCGGCATTTGAAGAGCCTTGAAAGAAAAGGCAAGGAGTGGGTTGTTGGATAAACTACTGGTAGCAATATCCCCTGATCGAAGCCAAGAAAGAAAACACCTGAATACTGCTTCCTGTAGTCTTGCATCGTCACCTAGGAAGAAAAAGAAAAGAAAAAGAAAGTATCGATAAGACTGAAGTAGGACAAAGCAGACAAAAAATGGACTGAAAGTAATACATTTCCATATATTTATTTATTTATTTTATTTTATTTTCTTTTTCTTTTTTTTATAGCTTACCTGAGTTTTCCATGCATACAATCAACATCTTGAGAATCTGGTTGGCATTCTGGGTCAATAGTTCATCGGAGCGTGCTCTATATTCGTCATCCTGCCATGGTGGATGGGGTAGTGGTAAAGAGGGCGCGAGTGCATTCCTGATCAGTTCAGTGTGGGTGCAAAGATGTGTCGGCTGCAGTGATGCGTCTCCAATACGTTGTGAGCGTCGTTCCTAGAGGTGAATCATCTGCAGTACAATCCAGACGACTCCATGGGAGAGATGGAGTGGATGTCGTCGCTCTTTTTTTTTCTTTTTTTTTTTGTTCTGTATCGATTGATTTATCCTACCGTCAAACTCGGGCACCGGCTGTCGTTAACTTCTTCTGGCAACACTGTCAAGAACTCCAAGAGATACGAAAGATCTGTAGGAGACGATCCATAGAGGCTTATCATGTGGTTGACTGGCTGCTCCCATTCTAGCATCCTGAGCGACAATGCTGCCAATGCAAGGCACAATTGAGTTCTAATAATTTTTGGCGAAGTCTTGTGTTGCATTGACAGATTCAGGAGCGACTCCCGGAGTGAAGCTCTGTGTGCTGCATCGAGATCCTGAAAATCATCAACAATCTGGTAAACATGCCAAAAAAAAGATTGGCTACGTCAATAGTTTTTTTTTTTTTTTTTTTTATTTTTTTATAAAATTCGTTGCTCAAAAAATAGGTCAAAGTTATGCTTCTTACCTTGCGTCGCATGGTTTGGGCACCAAAAACCTGTGCCTCTTTTCCAATACTATCAGTAGTTAATAAGATTACCGCTGTTTGCCATGCTTCAGGCTAATACGCAAGCCAATGGAATGTCAAAAAAAAAAAAAAAAAAAAAAAAAAAAGAATGCCGAATGAAAAATACAGGTATCAGTCATGCATGGCCAGCTAGTAAGCGATGGATTATTTGTCATTTTTCATCCACCATACTTTGGCTTGAAAATCCTCGAGCCACAAATTGGCTTCTTTTTTTGCGCTATTGCTGGGCGCATTATAGAGCGCGTTTAAGGCTGCGACGGTCTGCTGGAGTGAATCTGCTGGGACAGTGGCAGTGGCCATGATGTGTGGTTGGAATGGGATTAGAACTGGGATTGTAATTGTGGAAGTATATTAACGAAAACAAGTAAAAATATAAATATAAAATATACAATGACAAGGTTCTTGATTGCAATGGAAAAAAGGAAGGATTCAAGCTCAAATGACCAAAAAAATAGATTTATCACGTGGATTTATCTACCAATAAAAATTGGTGGCAACACGGCACAAGCACAGTGACTTTCTATTACTTCAGAATTGGTTTCTCTTAGCTTTGTAGACGTTCATTCCTTCATTTACACCATCATAAATATTTTTTAATTTGAAAGTCATTCGTTCATAATGTTAAGAGCCACACGCGTCTTGTTGGTAAGTGATACGTTAGCTATTCTATTCTATGCATCCTTTTCATTAAACAAACCGAAACATTCGCGTACTTGATTAAACGTTAGTCCTCCGGAACCCTGGTTCATAAGAGTCTTGACTCAACTACTCTCCTTCATCGATCAAGCCCTGCTGATGCTGTCAACCCTGCTGAGTTATTTGAGCCTGTTAAAAAGGCTGTCCTTATTGGTATTCCTGGAGCTTTTACTCCTGGTACTTTTTTTTTTTTTTTTTTTTTTTCCTTTTCTGAGGAATAAAAGGTCAAGTGCTGAACAGATCATCTTGTGAAATATTTCATAGAGCTAATGACAGATGGTTATTTTTGTTTATTTCATTAGGGTGCTCAAAGGTACTCGTGCTGGAAATGCTGATTAAATAGCTTTATGGTAACTGTATTTTATAAACCAGCTGTTTGCATTTTTAACCGAACATGTCCTTGTCAATGCTACTAGTAGACCCACGTTCCTGGCTATTTGAAGTATTATGATGAGCTAAAAAATAAGGGTGTAGATCTCATTGGCTGCGTTTCCGTGAATGACTCATATGTCCTAAATGCCTGGAGTAAGCATCTGGAGGTCGGGGATAAAATCACAATGTTGGCCGATCCTCAAGGCAACTTTGTCAAGGGACTTGGACTAGACTTTGATGCCTCTGGTGAGAGTTTATTAATATGTTGGAAGAAGGTGAATATTTCAAAATGATTTTATTGATTTATTTATTTGTCTCCCATTTTTCAGCTGCCCTTGGTGGACGCCGCTCCAAGCGGTTTGCAATGATCTTGGAGGTGAGTATTATGGAATATATTGAATAATCATTAGAGAATTGTATTCTGTTGGCTTAGTTTAAATGTTGTTTACGTTTTTTATATTTTATATTTTTTATTTTCTAGAACGGTAGAATTACAAAGTTGTTTGTGGAGGTAAATGGAAATTTGATGTATATGCGTCTCAATAGTTTGGACTGATGCTTGTTTCCATTGCTCATATTTCTCACCTTCTATTGTCAAATAGCCTAACAACACCGGGCTGTCTGTCTCTTTAGCTGAGAATTTGATAAAAGAGCTCTAAGCTGTGCTCTTAAAACACAGGGATAATAATTATTCTAATTTGCTGCGGCGACAAAGGAAACACATCTTGTCAAAAATCTTTAGCCTGGAGGAAATAAATATCGATTCTTAAACTCTGCTTAATTATGGCATTTGATAGTTGTTATTTATTTCGTTAAGATATGCACATGTGTCTACGAAAATGAAAAGGTATGTTGGTATCCTTAATACTCTAGATGAAGGCGCACATTTCGAGTCCAGTTGGACCCGTCCCACTTGGAGGTGGTGAGCGCCAAAGTACAGTTTGGGATAATGAGGGTGGATTGGTTGTCAATCATGGGTCTGAAGCGCATGGAAGAGCCAATCCAATGAAAGGAAAACAGGTAAGCAGAGTGTAGACCAAGATATTGCAAAGCATGTGAGTATTTTAACAAAAAAAAAAACGAATGATAGCAGAATGAGTGAGGACAAGTGGTGAAGATTGCAATATGAAGATACTTCATGGCGTTTTTGCTGGTCCTTCCGGCAGAAATCCGTTCATCAGAGGCTGGTATGAATAACTTTCTAAAACCTACAGTAAAAAGCACGTTTTTTTTCCTTCTCTTTTTTTCTTTCTTTTCTTTTTTTTATTACCTCGTTTTATTACCAAATGCCATGACCTACACAAACAAACACACTTCTACACAGTTGCTGCCTCCAGTCCCTCCTGGTAGCGCTTAGATGGCTTTTGAGGAAGTACTGGGCTCGTACCACGATTGGGTGCAAGGGGCAGGAACATACACTGAGGCCGATATGCTCCATCTTTGATAGTGTTCTTGTGAAGTATGGACTGAGGGAGAAGTCTAAAAACAATAAAACGCAAAAGTCTTTCACTCCATTTCTGGAAACATCCCAAATTATTCATTGTGTCAGTAAAGATTCTAGGCAGACTCATATTTCTTTTTCATTTTCTTGTGTAATCCAACGCAACTAGTTCATCATAAACTTCGTTATGCTTTCTACATACCTGTCCATATATAACTCTGGCCATAGTTTTGCTGGCGCTAAACTGATGTTGAACATTTGGGTATCTCTGGGCCTTAAAATCCATGAACGCAGTGGTGATGTTTTGTTCAGTTGCGTTATATGCAATGTCATAAAGGCAATTTGCTAGAATGACGGCATCCTGCATGGCATTGACGGCGCCCTGTCCAGCACTTGGGAGCATCTAAGGATTTATAAAGATGTTAGTTCAGTGTCGTTTGCCGAAAGGGTTTTAGGCGCCAGATGCAGTGAAACCTCTTTCAAGATAGTATACTATTACCTTATGAGCGGCTTTAAGAAACATGGTCATCCAAAGGAAATGGTAACGGATATTAGAATAGCAATACAGGCATTTCGGCAATTTTTTCTTTCGTCCTTTACTGCCTGTATGTTTCCCTTACCGTCTCCAATTAAGACAGTGCGTTTGTAATACCAGGTCTCAAACATCTTTTCCTCTAAAAAGACTCTCGAGATCTGATCTCGGGGCGTTTTATCAATGAACTGACCTAGTGGGCCGTATGGTGTCGCATAGTCGTAAATCTCCTTAATCATGTTCTCGTTCCCTTCAGGGCCCCATTCTATATTCCTAATGAATGAACCATCAAGGTTAACAGCATTCAGCTGCATTTGAACACCCCAACAAATGCGTTTCCCTGGAACTGTAAATGTGCTCCACTAGTGGGACGAGACAAATGACAGTTATGAGTATGAGCATTATATCATTAACTTGATTGTTATTGGTATTGTTATGTAGCTATGAGCGATCGTGATCCTTACGGTATAAGGTTTATCCTTGCCAATAACGAATGAAAAGTGCGTGAAATTATCCTTCAAGTGCTCATAGGTGTCTTCATCCAAGGGCTCAGCGGTTCCCACCATGGTCATGTAGCCAATCTTGAGTCCTTGAGTGTCGGTATAGGGTAACTTACCCTCTTCATTTAGGGTCTTGTACATGCTTTGACGCACGGCACTGTATGCACCATCGGCACCAACAAGGATGTCTCCATGATATGATGAGCCGTCAGCGCATTCAATCGTACCATGCCATCCTTCAGGTGCTTAAATGAGATGACCTTTTTGCCGAAATGCACTTTGTTAGGAGGAAGCCTTGAGCGAAGTAGGTCATACAGTTTGGGGCGTGAGAACACGACGTAGTCGTATCCAACACTGCAATAGGATGATATTTATAAATGTATGAGTGTGAAAGGATGGATGAGTGAGTGAATGAGATGACTATGAACGATTTATGCGCAAATGATCCTAGCTTAATACTGCGGTCGTACGTCTCTTTGATACCCTCATTGCCTCGATAGGCTACTTTTGACATATCCTCATTGTAAACATTCATGCCAGGACTGGTGAAACTAATATCCCAAGAGCTCCTGGTAAAGACCTAGCTGCTCAAATACAGGCAGGATGTTCACATTCAAGGACATAGCTGCGCCTATACTCGCAGTTACAGGAACATGAATAATAAGAATAATATGTAAGTTAATGGTTGTCGAGATCGGTTCAGTCACTTTTTTTTAATGCTCCGTATGCACCTCTCTGATCATACCGAGTTGCTTTACAGTGTTTGCACGCTCAAAAATCTCAAAAGGTTCGAGTAGAATACCAGAAAGATACCAGCTATTCCTGCGCCAACAATTATGATTTTTTGATGGAGAACCCGACTGAGGCGGTATGTTGGGCATGATTTGATAAGATATAATGATGAGTATTAAAGATGGAGGAAGATCAACACCAAAGTTTGCGTCACCATGGGCATGTTCCAGAAATGTCACCCCTTTTAAATTAAGATGTGATTTGGCACTGTTTTTTAATACAATGAGGATGTCCCTGAAAAGAGAGGAAATCGGGGAATACTCTCACATTATTTTCACCCCATTAGGCGTGGAGAGAAAAAATAAAAAATAAACAACATGCGACAATTCACGCCAAAAATATAGTAATATTGTTGACAGGTGGAGTACAAATCATGGTAAAACTATCAGCCCACCACATGAGTCGGGCTGTAGTACTAAAAGAGCAAGGCACTGACTTAAGTACCGAGGACTCTCAAAGTAAACAGAAAAAGATTCCATTGCTCGAGATAGGAGCTGTCGAGAAGTTGTCCAGGGGCTGCACAATGTAACCCTTACGTGAAGGGGTATGCCCCGCCCTTTAGATACAATGACTCTTTGATGGCCGGTAAACCTGTGCTTTGCATAGCAGGAAGCTCTCATAACAACAGAATTGTGAGCATTTCTAGAACGAAATGAAGGGCTAGTGCTAACATAGGCAGCAGTGTCTGTGTCAACGGCCCACTTATTTCAGCCTGAAAGCAACTCGTACCGGCACGACATTTTGTCGATGCAATGGAGACGAGGAAGGCAGAAGGAAAGCCGCGGTGATTAGGAGGCTCTGGCTATGCTTTGTTCTTTTGATATTTGTAGAGTGTGGTTGTTGATTGTGTGATAGAAGCATAAATGGCTGTAGTGGTTGAGTTAGCAAGAGTGGTCGCAGAAGTATGGGATTGGACTAGCAGGAATCGTAGGCTCGTCACCAGCCTGAGGTCGAAGCTACGTGCAGCGAATGAACGTGCTGCAAGGCGGAATTGCCGCTCTTGCCGAAGCTTCTTACTCAGGCTGGTGACGAGCCTACAGGAATCATAGGAATCGCGACTTTTTCGCGGCCTTTCATTAAGGGTATACCACGTGACATGATTATGATGTAGCCAAAAGACTCTCAGCAAGATGGAAACCATCACAAAGCAAGCTTCCAATGAGGCTCCGGATCAGACACAAGGAGGGTATCACGACATTGACCTCTCTCACCGCACAATCTACTCTGCTGCAGTTACATGTAAGGAGCTTACATTATTCAGGCTTTTTTTTTTTTTTTTTTTTTTTTTTTAAAAAATATAGAAGTTTATCATAATATTCAAATCTTCAATTAAAATAGTACGAGGTGGCAAAGAAGATCAAGGCGCCTGTCGACCACCTGGAGCGTATGTCTTTCTGCTTAGCCATTTATCTTTTATTCCAGTCATGGTGGGAGATGTGCTGCTATAACTCATGCTAATATACATCGTTCAATGGCCACTTTAACCCTTACAGTAAAGGTTGGATATCCTCCTCACCTATTGGTGATCAACGACGCAAATGCGCACTCCTCACTTGAGAGCCTGGGAATCAGAGATGGAGAGCAAATATTAATTTCAGAACGCTCTCAAGGAACAACATCCCCTTATAATTTCGAGTCAGCCATCCATGAACCACCGATTTCATTAACGGTACCTAATGGAAATAGAGGTGTAGCAACTACTTTGGTAAGCTCATTGAGCACCTCTGGCAGTAACTCAAACGAGCGTGGGCTCGCTGCGCCCATAGCATCGATGGAAGGGGGCTCCGCTTTTGGCTCGTTCCCTGTTCTCCAAGGATCGGCGTTCCATGCTCCTCTCTCAACCAACCACCTCAGTACTCAAAGCAACACCCTTGATAGAACTTTTGGTTCAACTGTAGCTTCTATGCTACCTCTGACGACTCCAAACACTGGTGCCCATTCAGTTCCCGTGAGAGATCAAGGCTTACTTGTTGTGAGAGTAAATATGAGAGTTCGGCTTTCATCCTTTAGTGACAGTTACTTTCTTATGATACTTTTCAAATTAACATTTTGTCCTGCAATACTATTAAACAGCAAGTGGAGGATGATAATAGCTGTCTTTTTAATGCAGTTGCATATATTCTTGATCCTGACAAGAAGAACAATATCAAGGCTCTCCGCCAGGTTGTTTCAGACGCTATAGAGGCGAATTCGGATACATATTCCGAAGCTATTCTAGGGTATGATTAAAGTGATGTGCATATTTTGTCAGCTCTCCGTGCATAAGCTTGTTCTACTAACACCACTGTCCTCAGGCGTCCACGGAAGGAATATTGTGATTGGATTCAAAGGGATAACAGCTGGGGTGGTGCTATTGGTGAGAATCCATTTTTTGTCAAAAGGCAATGCTAGACATCGAGATTTTATTTCAATCGTCGGTGAGATCCTGTATCTCACTCGCACTGTTTAATTTGACAAAACTGATAAACGCGGTGGTGTTCTTATGTATACTCTTTTAGAACTGTCGATCTTTTCTGAGTACTATAAGATTGGTATGATATAAATTAAATCACAAAAAAAAAACGTCTCAATTGCGTTAATGAATGTTTAATATGCTAATATCCTTTCCCATTATGAATCTTGCAGAAATCGATAGCATTGATGTATCAACAAATCGAGTTGATCGCTTTGGTGAGGGACATTATAGCCAAAGAGCACTGGTGATGTATAGGTGTGTGTGTAATGACCGAAATAGGACTCTGGTCTTTACGTTTTCTAAGTAAAAAGCCATATGATAAGAATTGTAGCTCTAAATATTTTATCGCCTTCTCTTTCTGCTTGCTACTTAAACACAAGCGGCATCCGTAAGTAAATATATAATGTAAACGCAAGTGGAAAAAAAAAAAAAAAAAAAAAAAAAAAAAAAAAGTTGTTGCTGAATCATAATTGCTTTGGTTGCTTAGATTACGATGCACTTGCTCTCACTCCAGAATTGGGTGCCCCTACAGAGTGCGACCAGACGCAATTCGATGTCAAGCTCGAGGATATTATTACTGCAGGCATTCAACTTGCCGCAAAGCTGAAGAAGGTACAGAATTGCAGGGTACGAGCGACATTATCATCATACACAAAAGCCCTCGCCATACTCCATGAAGCAAGTCGATTAATTAACAATTTGTAATAGGAGCACAAATATACTGACTTAGCAACATTCACGCTCCGGTGTTCGATTTGTCATATGGGATTAAAGGGTCAGAAAGATGCCCAGCAACATGCGCAAGAAACCCTGCATACAGCATTGTGAGTATTTATTTTTGCATGATTTCACGTCTTACTATTTCATATTTGTATTATTGTTACTCGTTGCTGAAGTTCTTATTCTAGTGAGGAATATTTATAGTGACGGACAAAAAGTAAAGAATATGTGCACAGACAGACTATTGAAGCCCGCGCTCGAAATAAAGACACTTTACAATTTCTTCCAGTGATGACCAGGACATATCTTACTCATTAATACGTGTCTTGCTCCTGACCAGACGCATGTTTGGCTCTGGTGATTTCGCCGATTGACCATCTTTCATTGCTCTCATAAAATATTCAGGCTCATTCTTTACATAAAACGCAAGTCATGAGAAAAGAATGTTTTTCAAAATAAATTTAGACTCCAACTCCCTGTGGTCAAAGTGATTGCCCAAAAGATCCTGTCCCAATATTGATCAAGATTTGCAAAGTCCGGATTTAAAGCTCATGATCCACGAACTGCACAGGATTGCCTTATTGTGCTTGTTTCACTAGGCAACTCCTTCAATCACAGAAACAAAGAGTCATATCCTCATTCTTTAATAAAATAACCTGCAGACTTGCTGCTTATGGAAACTGGTTAAATTCGCCTTGTTCCTCCATCGCCATTTCAGACATCGTACAGGAGACATGATATCTCATTCTCACTGCTGATCTTGTCATCACAACACTATGTGGTACACGAATCATCATGTCTTGTGTCACGCTCCTTTTGGAGAAAGGTGCAACAACTTGTGAAGACTGAGGATGCAATGAAAGTTGAAGGTTCTTGGGGACTGCGACGCGGAAAGTTAGAGCTGAGATCGGACTACTTTGGAGGTTAGAAAAATACGCTTTGATGTTGTAAGCTATGTCCGATTGTTGCGCATGCTGCTTCTCAATTTCGAGTTCGATTTGAAGACCACTCTTATTTAGCAACAATACTATGCACGCAATGAAGAATTGTAAACTCTGCAAGTTAATCATCTCGTAAGTGGACCATTATGTGGGGTTCATATAGTTTGCTATGCTGATTACCATCAATAGAGCCTGAGTTCTTAGAAACAGTATTAGAGATAAACTCAAGATCATCCAGTGGAGCAGCATGTGTCCCCAAAACTGGCATTGGGAATGCTGACCGAGTAACATCTATGACAAGCCAACAATAGAAACGCACGATGAAGATAAATTAAGAAACTTGATTTACAAGCTGGCAAACCATTCAATGGTAGAAACTTTAACTAAACCAAAGCATAATGCATGCTATTAAGAAACAAAACCATACTGTCATCAATCGATGTAGGCGAAACATCCGTTGTCAGTATATTACTAGATTGGTCAAGGTTGATGCTTCCTGTTAGCCTCCATGAGAGTGGCGGAGGCGTATCGTGGAAGTTGAGGTCCATAAGATCATCTATTAGACTATCTAATGTTCCAAAATAATAAAATTAAGGATGCGTCATACCAATCGATATAAGCTATCAAGTCAGAAATAGTCATGGCACATAAGTATATATTTGAACTATTTACCAGTATTCTTCGTTGAAGTTGTGGACGATGACTCATTCGAAGGCCCATCACCACAGACAAGAAGGTCAATGACTGAAGACTGCGTTGGCTTTGAAGTTGCTCTTGCGTGTTCGTGTTTCTCATCACTGGTGCTAGTATTTTGGATACAATCTCCACTATTTTCAGGATACGTCAGTGCCACTTTGACAACACTTCCATTCTTAGCTTGGTCATATTGATCAATTGCACTGATGAGAATGTGCTCCAGCTTAAGTAAAGTTTCTACGTTGTAATGAAAATGTCAGGTTGAGCGCGCGATAAGCTATTTTTCAGGTTTATACAATTAGCCTTGTACACTTAATCTTACCCATTATATCATGATTTTCGCCATCTTTAATGAACTTTTGAACCTTTCGAAGAGCTGACCTACAAGTCTCATACAGATCCTATGATGAGATATAGAAGCGGGTTAAGGAAGGCTGAATAAAGCAATATCGTTTTTGGCGGTCAAGCCTCAGGTATCAAACCCGACTTACTTTAGAAATGTCGACTTGTTCAATGATTCCATCGGGCTTTACATCATTCAGCATCTCTATCAACAGCATCGCTTTTTGCATGACCTTGTTCAGTCCTTCAGATGCTTGTGTCACGTAATCTTCATCCTCTCGCTCCTGTTTACGTAGAATTATACAAAGGTTAGGCATAGAACTCAGATAAGCCTACAAGTCGCGAATATTGTATTTTAAGATTGATTAATAGTATTTCTTACATATCCAGTCATTTTTTTAACAAGCTCATTTGCAGCCCGTACGTCTTCAGGCCGTCCTCGCCGAATTAGTTCCTGTAGCCTCTATATTGGCCGGTATAGTCATTATATTTTAAAAAAATCCGCACTATGATCCTTTTTTATTGTAAAATAAATGCGAGAATGCAGAATCCTTACAGCTGCTTGCGCGATGCGATTTTCTGCTTTAAGTTCTGATGGTGATTTCAGTATCTACAACAACGGAGAATTTTTTTTAAGTAAAAAAAATTTAATCCTCATTAAAACGTTACTTAAGAAAAAAAAAATAAAAATAGTAAAAAAAATAAATAAAATTTCTATTGGCTTGAATATACTTACTTCAACAGGACTCATTGTTGTCTTCCTAGCCTGGGGGAAGCGGTAGCCCTTGAAGGACAACAGTCTGTGCATGTCACGGATATGAACTAGATCCTCTTTATATCGTGAGGTTTTGCAGAGCGTCATGTACCACTCCTGTATAAGCTCCAAAATACGAGATTGAACCGGTGTAGGGACTGTAAGAGGGCGTTCTGGGAACTTGCGGACAAGGGCATTAAGAAACTCTTTAGTGGCAATTTGCAGATGAAAGGGATAGCCACAACTCTTGACACAGTTATCCAGAAGCTATGAAATAGTCATTTGGTTAAATCGAGCCATGGTGAAAGCAACCACGCGTAAAACATAAGGATGTATTTCGCTGGTCATTCAAATAAATAACAATAAGCCCCGGAATCAGAGCTCACTTACAGCTAGTGCTAGCATTCCGACGTGCACATTCTTGTGGTTAACAAGACGCACAATGTAAATAGCCGCCTCTCTGGGTCTATCAAGAGGGAATATAAGAATTGGCAAGTCAATGGTCGACCATATTAGTCAGGCTTTCAGTAGCACATCAATTATAGAACACGTTGGCGATGAAAAAAAAAAAAAAAAAAAAATAGAGTTCGCACTATACATACGTATTCTTTTGTTTTTCATTGATAACATCGCAGATCTCAAGATTGAGAGTCAGATCTGGCGCATATCGCGATGGGTCGCACGCTCGCTCTAGAGCAGTGTCACAAGGTGATATGTCGATCTAATGAGTAGCTGTTGCTATTGCTGCATATTTGCCTGCAAGACGAAATTCATCAAATGTACCGATGTAGATCTCGAGAATCGATCTTTGCTGAGGTGTTGTCTGTCTCATTTCATTCGACCAGATCTCTAGTCGCGTTGTGGTCATAATGGAATAAAAATATTTCTTGTCTGGGCGGCAGTCACTTTTTTTTTTTTTTTTTTTTTTTTTTTTTGGTGGCAACTCTTCGTCATGTGCCCCACTAATGGAAGGAACAGCGTTTGAGCCCCTTGACCAAATCCCTCTCCGTCAGCTCTGTCTCCAAGGAATTTTCACTTCAAGGTCCTTTGTACACTTCGATGGCTGCAACATTTGTTCGAAGCTTTTTGTTGATACCATGGAAGACAACTTACTATGGTTATTTCAATAAAAACAATAATAGTAATGTTCCGTATCGCTTTCGACTTCGATTTAGATTATATAAGAGACTGAAATATCCATTTGGCAATGGAGGCATGCCGAATGTAAAAGAGAGAATGATGTAAAACGTGGATTGCTTTTCAGTTCACTTTCACCTCACAATAGCTTTCTTCATAGCTCAATTTCCTGTGAACTGAAAAATTGATTCATTTAAGTGCATTGTTTTTTGTAACGTTATCGGTCTAAGCTGAAAAAAGTCATCCAGCCAATTTTGAGACATACATCAAAGAAAAGCGATTTTAGATTGCTATTCAGCATTTGGACAGCAGAGAGTTTCCTAAGCATGCGCCAAACTGAGCCAAGGTATGTACTTAGTGGAAACTCATACTATCCCACAGATAATCTCTCGCATAGCAAGCTTTCTGAATATGGAAATTCTTTCTGGGTATGGCCGTATACGCTTAATTGGGTACAAATCCAAAGATTCCGCAGACCAACACTGTGGTATTTCTACTGTCTCTGTTATATTAGTCGATCCCAGATAAGCCCTATTTTCCTCTGTAGGATGTTTAGGGTCATTATTATATCGAAAAGCGAGCTCTTCCTTTACCATGCTCACTCTTCGATAGATATCCATAGGCCTCCTTGTAGTATCTTAACATACAACTGCAGGGTCAAACTGTCGTTAATCAAAGAGGTGTAGTCAGGTACACACCATGACGTAAACGACCACACGATATCATTCCTGGCATCGATTATCCTTTGGGCTGAAAGTGTTTTTATCCTCTCTGACGCGCCATTCCAAACTTAGTAAAGGCTATCAGCCTAGACTCCATAACCCTACATCCATCGGATAGTCTAGAGCTCCTGTATAGGTTTTTTCTGGGCGATCGTCTTTGTTTTATTTGTTTTTCAAGACAGGTTTTGGAAGTACTCGCATGGGACCGACAGCCTACGAGTAGAAAGGCCTTGCTTTACTAGCCATGTAGCTTCCTCAGCTTTTAGTTGGAAGATTGACCTCATATTTGGCAAGAATAGAGTGGTGCTTATTTGTAGAAGTACAGCCCGTTCCATTTGGTCGCGATCCCTTTCCTAGCGGTGAACTTGACTTAGAAGCTTTTTCAAATTTAAAAAAAGAGACCTCCAGCCAAAATGTCAAGTTTGGTCCCAGCCTGTGCTTGTGCACGAGCTTCGTCCTCAGGCTGGTGACGAGACTGAGAAATGAGCTCTTTGCGCACTAAAGATTGTCACGTCACAATGATCCAGAAAATGGCACGTGGCTGATTTGAAAAAAATATTTTCTCACGCAAAGCCTAACCTTGAAATAAAGGAACAAATTTATCAGTTGTCGCTCCTTTCTTTCCTTTGCTCCACTTCATTTTCGCCACCACTTTTTTCATATTTCACCACTTACCTCTTTTATTCATTCCAAGCCTTCATTTATTGCCTTTCTTTTCCTTTCCTTCTTTTTTATTTTTTTTGCCTTACACATTTTTCATTATTGTTTTCATACAGCGACCACGAGTGTGAAAGAGTATAGAATATACCTCTGCCTATTTAACCATCATTCTCCCTGCATTTCAACCACACTCAGTCCCACTCATCTTAATTTTCAATGGCCACCACAAGGAGCTCAACACAAAAAAACATGGCTGCAAATGATTCCATAGAGAGCCAAGCACAAAAAAAAATGACTGCAAATAAGCCTGAGGATGCCTCCACACTCAATAAACGAAAAGAGTAAACCAGCGCCCACAACGAAAAAAGCGCGTCATCCCACTGCTACTGCTGAACTGCGTTGTCGAGGGAGAAGCAACGTCGTTCCCAGTAGAGATTTTCTGCGATAAATCGGTCGGGATGCTCAAGCAAGCAATCTACCCCAATATTACTGTGGATCCAAGCATTAAGTCCAAAGATCTCACCCTCTACAAGGTCTCCATCCCTGACAAAGGCGCGGCCATCTTTGAGTCAGAAATCGAGTCAAAAGAGGCTCTTACAGTCGCATCAAGGGAGCTTGGGGACATATTCAACTCTGAACTTCCAAAGGAAACTATCCATGTTTTTGTCAAGCCACCACAGCGAGGTATATCCTTGGCTCTTGATGGACTGATTGTTGATATTTTCAGCTGATGAAGCTTGGTTTGTATCTTAAGCGGCCATGTGCATGATATCGCCATTTGATTTGTGTCTTGATAACTCAACGTTCTTTCTCATTATTCGCTTTTGATACTTAGCTCAGAAAAGAAAACAAGATGGAGATTCTGGTGAGTGCTTTTGGCTGAGAACCTGGTTATTGATCAATTCAGAGTGATGTGCAGTGCAATAAATCAAAAATATTGACTTTGATCACTCTATCTCCTTTATCAGAGTCACCCTCTAAAAAAGACCGTCCAAGCATGAATGGAGATGCTCTTATGGACGCGATTACAGAAGCAGGGCTTGTAACGAAAGGGATAGTGAATGGTGACCCTGCCATCTCGCGTCTAAACTCGAAAGAGAGGGTCAAGCTGCTTTCGTACATGGGGGAGGGGTTATCAGGAGATAGTATTTACTACAGCATTATTAGCGTGGCTCGCGAGCTCCGAAATTCTGGTGGTATCAAGGATTCCAAAATATTGACTGCCCCTGAGGGTTGTATCTTCCCTGTTGCCGGAACAAGGCATCTTTATATCAGACATGAATATAAAGAGCTTTATGACCATATTACATCCGAATTAAGTACCCCTCATGAAGTACCTCGTTTGAACCGACTCTTTGTCACTGGAACGCCTGGAATTGGGAAGTCAGCCTTTTTGGTCTATTTTGCCATCCGCCTCCTTGCCGAACACGATGAGGAAAATCCACCGATTATTATTTTCCAAGAGAAGCAGCATACCAATTGTTATGTTTATGGAGGAACAACTTGCCAACGTAAAGGGAATATAACGATGTTCGAAGATTTCCTTAACCAACGTGAAACGTGGTATTTAGTTGATAGTGGTGAAAAGCCTCAACCAGGTAAAGCCAGGACGATATTTTCAGCATCACCAAGAACTCTCTATGGGCATTACGATGAACTCACCAAGGAAAATACACCAAATAGCTATTATCACATGTCACTCTGGAGTCTGGATGAGCTTAAGGAATGTAGAGCCAATGTAAAGTTTTTTCATGTAGTGAGTGAAGCATTTTTGGAGGAGCTTTTTTACGACTTGGGGGGCGTGCCAAGACAGGTTCTACAGTGTCCAGCCGATGTACTATCCAAAAATCAAAAACATACTAAGCGTGCCAAAGAAGCTGCGTTATTCCGCGTCAATGATGCCATTAGAACACTCGAGAAACCAGCAGATCTTCTAAGCCTCTTTGCACGAGGAAAAGATGCGAGTGGATTTAGTGGTCGTTTACTCCATAGAGTCCCCACTTCTGACCATCTCGACTTCTACCTGGTGTGGGCATCTCGTTGGGTCGAATCACAGATTATGGACAAAATAAAAGATAACACTTGGGTCGATGTGTTGGCGAAACTTGTCACAGGCGGAGAGGATATAGATAAAGGCCCACTGTTTGAAATCTATGCTCATCACTTATTTCGACGTGGTGATATTAGATTTCCCTTTAGGGATCTCCAGTCAGGCGAAACAGGATTTCTTGATTTTCCAGCAAATCCAGAAGAGGTGTTTATCCGGACTTCAGAGGAATTATCAAGGCTCACTCAAGCAGCTGGCAAGTTATTTGTAGCAGAATATTCTAAATTTCCGTGCATTGATTTTGCATTGGGACCCAACAAGCTATTTCAGGTCACAGTATCAGAGGAGCATGCGATCAAGCAAGCACCATTCAAGGAGATAATTGATTGTATTACTGGACCCTGCTTGAAGGGAGACCAATCAAAGTCGAAGGGAGAGCAATCAAAGTCGAAGGGAAGTGATGATATTTTCCTCTATTTTGTGGTGCCAGGAGGCGTATATGACGATTTTAAAGTTCAAAACTTTCTTACCACCAGAAATACGGTCGTCCAGAAGCCATATAAATGCTTAAAACATGTAAGTCAGCGTGTCATAAAAATCGACATCGAAGCTGCATATTCAGGAGGAGCAGCCGGTACGAATCTGAAGAATTAAATCGAATAGCAATCAAGTGGATGAAATTTTGTCTTTATTTAAAAAAAGCATTATACCCGTTCCTTGAGAAATTTTTACAATGGTTCATTCTTTATGAATGAAGCCATCATTATTCACTTACCTTCTAGACGAATAGATAGAGCGGTTTAATCCGTCCTCCCTTCTACTGGGGCATTTAGAACTTTATAAAGCTGTGATCATTGTGCGATCTTGTGTGCAAGAAAAGGCAGGATTTTGTGATACTATTATCAAAGAGTTTTGTAAAAACGGATAGAGATGAAGAATCCTGTGGAGAACCCAGTGAGAGTCTGATGATGAGACCCAAAATCATATTATTATCACCAGGACAGCTGGCATAGGAAATTATCCTTTCTCGTATGCTTTGTCATCTGGATGCTTGCCACTTACGGAAGACCTATTAATTATCATCATCCAGGGCGCCAAAACGTTTACCGGGAGCTAGGATGATAGCTCCACTCTAAAGACATAAATGTCCCATGGTGCGCGTGCACGGGATGGCAACCTGTGGCCAATGAGATCATATTAGTTGTATGTTCGGCCAATTCAGTGTCAGTATGTGAAGGCGGCGCGTCTTGAATCTCTAGGCGTCCAGGGACATGGAATAAAAAAACATCAAGAATTTGACCAAGGCTGCCACGCGCTTGACCGGTAAAATGTGATACAATATTGGATTGTGTCGTCAGTATATTAATAGTTCTCGGTATATTAATGCTACATGCTGCTGCTGAGGGCATCAATCTCGCCAGAATCATCCCCTCTCACATCAATTCATGCTAGACGGATGAAAGATTAGGAGGAAAAGGTCCTTGATGTCTGGGATATCCACGCTTGTTTATAATCTCACCAAATGTTCTGTGTCTTGCGTTCATAGGCGGTTAATCGCAGTTTGGTTTTCGTATACCCCTTGAAGAACGTAAGCAAAAATGCCTTTATGTTTTATATTTGATACTCATCAATTTACCCTTTTTACTTGTCCGAAGGTAGAATGACGCCTAGCCAATGGATGCTATTGCAAGTGTGTCCACAGGTCCTTGGAGAGGTCCATTGAGGAAACTCGGTTCCATCCAGGACAGATTTATTCCTAGCGCTCTTCACAAAAGTAGCAGAATTACTTGGTGGAGTTGGCTTTAATTGCCTTGACAAGCTCCTGTAAGATTGGTTCGACAATCTAATCAGGGTCCTTTCGGAGCGACATCAAAGTAACTCTATGTTTTTGGTTGTTTTTAACGAGGCGCAGGATATGGGGAGGGGAGGCTAAATACCAGTTTATTAATAACGACGACACTATGCGACCAATATTATCAGCATTCTTTCATGGATTGGAGGGCTTATCAGAGGATTTACCACGAATTTGCATAGTTCCTTGCGGGATAGGCTTTTGTATTTATGATCCTGCTTGGGTTAAGAGAACTGGCAAAGCTTCAAGGAATATCGGGAAGTTCTCGATGACTCGAGGTTCAAGAGTGCAGTATCGTTTCCTAGATGGGATAATCAAGCAAAAGTCCGGACATACTTCAAGACACTTGTGCGATATTTGGAGAAATAAAGTTACTCAAGCTCTGCATCAAAGCGGAGAGGCCATTTTAATGATCAAGCAATCGAGATGCTATATGCTTGGTCCTGTGGTCGTCTCCGTCCAATGATCACTATAATAGAGAGCGTCATTGGACATGCCGATGCAGGCCTTTGGAAGCAAGAAATCGAGGGCCTGGTGTGGTCGCTCACTGATCCGGGATATAAAGAATCTGGTAACCTATGCCATGAGTAATCTAGAATTCTGAAGCGTATTAACAAAGGGGATGCAGGAATTAAAACCAGTGTCGACATCAGGGAAACCTTCGGTCGAGCCGTAAAGAATGAATAGATTACTATATAGTAAAGACTTGATATTGGAGTACAATGAGCCTGTTCCGGTCGAGGTTTCGTTTGCTTGAATTGTCGTTAATCAAAGGAAGAAGGAGTTTACAATTATCGTTGAGCCAATATCATTTATAGCAGCAATTAACTTGTTTGAAGTGGATGACCCTTGATTGGTTAAATTGGTTAATAGTGTGTTGCTAGACGCCCCTACGTCTCGCACAAAGGGCACACATTTTGAGTATTTCAGTCCCGCTTTGTTTAATTTCAATCTTCCAGAATTATAACAATGAACGAATTCTTAGATACTCACTGTAACAAAGACTCCATACATGAATCCAAGTTAATCTCGCTTTTTTTTTTTTGTTTTGTTTCCAAAAGAGAACCCATCTGGACCAGATATCGTCTTTGTATTAGAATCGGAGGGTAAATATTATCCTGGTTCCGTACAGTCAAAAATCGGCGATAAGGTCAAGAATTAAGGATGCCCACAATACAACTTGCCATAATTGCATCAAAGAACACCTCTCATCACCGTCTTCTCTCGGCTTTTGCTCGAATGGCATATCCTTGTTGCTGTTGTTTAGGCCTTACTTATCATGTTGCCTTATCACGAACAGGGTGATTATTCGCTAGCTAAAGTCAAAGAAGTTCCTGCCATCAAAGACAAACGAATAGAAACGACGTACTCAATATTAGCTTGTTGAACTTCCTTGAAAGTGCAAGGGAGTCCCTCAAGAAGTCAGAATTGACTCGAGCTGTGGAGGATGAGGGAGAAGGAAGCAAGCCCAAAGAACCACAGGCAAGGAGGACATCAAAGAGAATTGCCGATAAAGCTCAAGCTATGGAGCATCGCCCTAGCTCATGGGATATGAGTCCAACGTTTTCAAGAAGTTTGGGGCTCCTCTTCCAGTTTATGTTTGCGTAGTCTTCATCAGTCAGGTCTTCACCGGCTGCCTTTAAAACACGCCGTGTTAAGGAACCCTTGTGAAAGTTTCAATCCCTGGCTGAGATCTTCTTCATCTACGTCAGACTGCTGCTGTCTCTTCGTCTGGATTGTGCCATAGGCAAGTGGATTCAGAACAAGGCCATTGGTAAAATCGTCCCTTTGAGTTTGAACCGAGTTATACCTTTGTCTTGTGCCTGTAGGGGTACCTTGTCTCGATAGCCATGAAACATGCGATCTCCTTCAATGTCACAAAGAGAGCCTGTATCTAGACCTCTTTTGTTCCCTGTACACATTCAAACACTGCAGCCTTGGGAGGATTGTCGAGAGGATGTCAGTTAGAACGTGTTCAGACAGATACACATACCGAGGGGGGACGTAAGGAAGTCTGTTTTTTTTTTTTTTTTTTTTTTTTTTTTCACTCCATTGTTCTCTGGCAAGAAAAGCTCATCGAACAATAAAAAAATAGAGAGCTTTAATAGAGAGCAATCGACTGCAGAATATGCATGAGGATACTCTACACAAAGTTATATCTTTGTGCTCCTGTGGTGAATACATGGGTAGATTTGACTCGGTCTGTAGGAACTGATTTGAAACAAGTGGCTACATCCTTGTCAAAGGTAACAACAAAAGAAAAGAAGTCTTCTTTCTTCTTTTTATCAGAGAATGGCCTCATATGATGCTCTTTGCTCCAACAGCTCCAGCACTTTTGCGTTAAAGCAGAGATATTCGTTGGCTCTCGGGTTCCGGCATCATTGGTGGAGATAGGAGTGATGTAGTTGCATGCGCTTATTGCTTGTAGTAAGAACTATCTTAGTACCCTTCCTTACTAGACGACGCCCTGTTAATGGTGATATTGTGCAGCGCCTTGTGGAAGGAGGGAGAGCAGAAGCGAGATTAATACCGATGCGTTTGATCCTCTCCTAGGAGTATTTTTGATTATGGAGTGATCGCCAAAATAAAGTTTGTTCATTTCTTCTGCTTGTGTTTTAGCAAAATGTGTTTATGCATGTGCTACTCATGCTCTCTTGCCAAGGACTTGAACAGGCATACCAACCCCTTCTTCCTTGCTCTCATAACCGCTCACATCCTTTCGATGCATTCTTTCGCCGTTTATGTCCACTACATCTGAACCACACACAGTTCACCACTCACTCCAACAGAGATATTTGTATCACCTTGGGTATGATATGTTGCTGTGGTTCCCTCTGGTTTCAACAGGCCCAACAAACTCTATTAGCAGTGTTTATCAACCCAAATACATCAAGGGAACGCAAGAAGACGAGTAGGCAAATGATGCGACAAATCAAGTCTCGTCGAGCTGTACAGAAAAAGATCAAGTTAGTCAGGCTGTAGAACGAATCAACTCAGATTGCCTCAATCATACGACGAATATTATCATCACTATATCACATCAATCAATCAATAAACGATACAATGAGGCCCCCCAAGCGGACAATGGAGTCATGCGAAAGTCTTCGTGAGTATTATGGTCTAACCCAACAGTTCGAGAGGAAATAGTCCAATTGTTGGAACTAAACATGAGTACCAAGGGGGCTGCAGAGGACAAGATCCTTAACCACAAGGGGATATTGTTGCAGGAGCTGTTTTCCTTGAAAGGATACAAGGACGTTGGACTGCAATCTGATGATGGCCCTAGAAGGAAACTACGGACATCGTTCTTTACAAACGGCCTTACCCTAACACTTCTTGCCTATGACACATCGAAGCAAAAAAGAGGAAGAGGTTCGCAAGCTGCCCAACCTTCGGATACTCAAAGATCTCAAGCAGTCCAGGCTTCTTCAAGTGCTCAGCAGGGATCCTCGTCTTCAGGCCATGGTGCAGGCGATGGTGGTGATGATGGAGACGACGACGGAAATGAAGATGACGATATCTTGCTGGGTATCAGCGATATTGACTTGCTGGAAGTTGATGAACCATTCTTAGATGGCAATGAGGGAGAAGAAGCAGCTGAAGAAGGTACATCGAGCACAAATCCACTGTCCCCGGCGAGTCCCAGTCCCCGGCGTGAGATCAACTGGAAGCAGAGATCCCGTCTCCTCGAGAATGTAGAAGTTAAATATGACACCCAGGCAGCATGGGACCAGTGACGACAATAAGGAGACTATATATAGGGCGCTTGTCGATTTCTATAATGACGGGTGGTTTGTTCGGAATAGCTGGGATAATAGAAAAGCACAGAACGGATGGGTTGATTATGTGATCAAGGCAATTCTGAAGCTTGCGGGCGGAAGCAATGGAAGAAGAAGAGATGCCAATACGAATGCGATGATCTGTATTGGACTAGGATCATTCAAGACAAACCGAGGACAAGTATCGAAGCATGGGATATTGATGAAGAAGCTTGTTGAAAAGGTAAAAAAAAAATCCTTTGATCAATGACATTTAATTTTTGAGTCTTTTTTTTAACGAGTATTAAATCTGGCTCGAACAGGCAAAATCTCTAGACTACCCCATTGCAGGTTGTCATGAATACTACACATCTGCCAAGTGTCCACGGCCTCACTGCGACAGTATATTGGAGAATGTTCCTTTTCGATCCAAGTACTGTCGAAATTGTAAAGCATACTTTGATCGAGATGCTGTTGGTGCTGAGAACATCGCAAGGGTCTGTGAGTCGCAGACAAGAGAGCAAAAACGACCTGCAAAGTATATGCCGCCGGACGGAGGAACTCAAGGCCAAGCTTCTAGCGGTAGTGGCGACGGTGGAGGTAGTGGTGGCAGTGGTGGCAGTGGTGGCAGTGGTGGCAGTGGTGGCAGTGGTGGCAGTGGTGGTGGTAGTAGCAGACCCACAAAAAGGAAATTTTCAGATGAAGGAGGAGGAGGAGTAGGGGGATCAAGACCACCGAAAGGACCTTTGCTGGGTCCAGGAGGAGGGGGAGAGACAAGCCGGCAACAACAGTAGGACACAATCTACTACAAACATGACTAGGTCCAGAAAGGCCTTCGTCTTAAAAAAATTGTAAGTATTGGCTTGATAGTACTTTTTTTTCTTGGTTAATTTATTTATTTATTTATTTCTGTGTTCTAATACATTTCTTCTTTTTACAATAGATGGAATGTCTCGTTTTTTAATGGGACGGACTATATTTCAATATGATAAAAATTACCATCTTCTATCTGCTATTATCTAGGAATATCTTTAAACACGTATCGGAGCAGCTGCGAGACCCATGAGATCAAACAAAATTGGGATTCCATCTACAGCCAACGCACCAATACCTGCATATACCACAAGCTTTTGGACAATATCAACATCGAAGCGACTCTTAGGTGGGTGCATTCTTTCCACTCTCATCAATGCTTCTGCTTCATCCTCAAAACGACTATGTCCGGTTCCGCTCTTCTCTTGCGAATCTTCACCATCACACACAGTCGTCGTACTGCTGAGAGCTGAACTATCGCGCTGATGATGATGATTGTTTTCCAAAAGTGTACTCCTCTCTCCGACGCTCATCTCTTGATCCACAGCACCCTGACCTTTACGCGCCCTTAACCCCGTGGTAATACCATCCTGCTCTTGAGCCTTTGCTTTTGCTGCTGCTGCTTGTGAATATTTCTCATGCACGTCCATAGCGGACTGTAGTCCCACCATCTCTGCATTTCCAGACATATTTGGAAGATCAATTACAGATGGAACCTTTCCAATTGGATATGTTGAGAGTGTATTATAGGTGCTTGCAGGGATGAAATGGGGGCGGTAGGGCAAATTGAAGAGCTTGTAGATTGGAGGTAACACCACGTAGAGCAATTTCTTTGCCATCAATCGCCAAACAAACAGGATCGTAACTCCCAACACAAGCCTTAATACACTCTTAATGACGCCAAGCTCACTACTATAAGGGATCGTGGCTGGCACAGGGTAGTTGGATGAATATGGGGTCGATGCAAAGTGAATGCTAGCGGGGATCAATCCCATGATCACAGCAATAAACGCGACACAATCGTCAAAGCAAGGGCAGTCATCTACGGGATCTGGAACGATTGAGACCAAGAGGATACCAGTTCCAATTACCACTGGCGGAACCCACCAGACGGGACTAACCATGTAGTATTCAATGGTGTGGCGGAACGTCCATTGCACTGCCCAGATTGAGATTCCGATCAATGATCCTCCTACACAATCCGTGATTGAATGCATTCCGCAGTAGAGACGGCCATAAACGATTGATACAGCATAGATGATCAGACCTAGAATTGCGAGTTCACGGGTGTAGGGACTCCATGATGCAGGATCTGTAGTAAGAAGATGGCAATAGAGGAAGAGAGCAACCGAAACAGCGTTGGTGGAATGTGAACTTGGGAAGCCATATTCTAGACAGGTCGATTTTGAGCGGGAGAGGCGAACGATTGGAGGTGATAGTGGGCGAGGCAAACAGAGGTAGTCCTAAATAGCCAGATGAATCAACAGGAATTAATGAAACCGCCTAAATAAAAATATCTCCACGCGCCAAAGCTTGAGAGCATCCTCTGTCGTGCTCAGAAAGAGAAAGAGGGGATCCAAGGCTCCACACACAGCAAAAATGCGCCGTACACATGGCAATTGAGAGCCCTTGTTTGCGCTGGTCCTTTGGATAGCAAGAAAATAGATGGAGTTTGCGTGATTGATCAATGCAACTATTGAACTACTTGGATGCTAGACTCCGCCTAGTGTGTCAAACTAGATGTTTTCCTGTGTCATTTATGTGTCAGACTAGATGTGTTTTCCTGTGTCATTTATGTGTCAACCATTCGTCACCACAGCCTTCAACTCTCCAAGTAAACCAATGTCCAATGAAGTCTGATTTTATACCAGTTGCGCTTTAAAACAATAAGACCATGTAGTTATGCTGTATTGTACACTGTGATGGTTACAGCCCCCATTTCCTTTACTTCCTCTACTTCCTTTACTGTCCTTTATAATCTCCGATCAATTGGAACAAATATATCATTTGGTTTTCAAGAAAAGCATCCTGATCATGTTTGTCGCTGTCATCGCCATGCTCCCTATTTCTGTTTCTCCATGATGAAAAAAGCTTGTTTGAACGGCATACCTTGAAAAATCCTGCCCAATAAACACCCATCGCAGCAATCAATGTGAATCTAATTAAAAGACACGAGAGACATAAACAATAGAAAATAGGTTTTCAGTTAGAAAAAGATAGCTCTCAAGTTTTTTTTGTACCCAATTGCAATTAATAGTATGACAGGTCGTTTAAAAGAAGATAGAAGAAAAAAAAACTTGTTGAGCAGAAAGGAGTTAACATTACCCGCGAGCAATCTCAGAAAAGCCAAACCAGAAGAGTACTGGCAAGGCGATCATGAAGAAGGTATGGTTACCAGAGAAGGCTGTCGTTGTGAAATATACATCGAGCACTGGATGTCGTACTTTAAGCTGATCACAAAAAAAAAAAAGAAAAGAATCAGGTTTTTGCTGCAAAAAAAATCAGATGAGAAAAACATCATTGAGTGCCTCTCTTTTTTACCTGCATTGAATGCAGAATAGAAGTTTCTTTGCGAACATAAGGCAAGAGGAAACGACGGAGAGCTGCACGTAGAGGTGTAAGTTGTGAATCGTAGTAAGCATCAGGAGCGATGCCAGCGGGGATCTCGACGTCGTACTCCTCGTCTAGGTGCGCTGTCTTTTCAGATGCAGATGCAGATGCAGACACCATGACGAGACGTTTCTCAGTCAAAGAAATGAGAAGAGAAGGAAGAAAGAAAGAGGGCGAGATGAGTTGCGGTTGAATGTGAGATGAATGAGGGCTGATGAATGAATTTATGAAAAAGTGAACAGGACAGACAGACAATAAGAAAAGAAAGAAAAGGGGTAAAAAGTAGGCGGGAAGAAAAAGATTTGTGCATGTCATTTTCTGTTGACAATACCATGCAGGAACTCTCTCTGGTAAATTTTTTTTGCCATTCAAGCAAGTATCAAAGTTGGACGTCAATTAGGCCCACGGAGCATGCCTTTTGTAAGTGAGGTGGTGATGATGTTTATTTGAAGTGAAACCATTTCCGCTAGACTAAATGTTTAACATTAACAGTCGTCAATAGGTGGTGAAGCCCATTCCATCTTCTCAAATTCCTGTAAACGTTTCCTCACTGCATCCTCGATTCTTTGCTGATCATCTTTGCTGTTTTTGCCACCGTTTACATGGTTCATCTCTCGGACTTCTTTCCACCACTGAACATTTTGCTCCACCTCGTCCGCATTCGACATCCCCAGGACTAACCCATCATATCCACCATGTTGTCGTCCTTGCTTCTTCATTCCAAATTTAACCGCGACCTCTGCTAAATCTTTACCTGGACAGGCCTGTTCAACGATCTGGATACAATCTTGTGCAGCAGCTCGAAGCTTCTTTGGTGCTGGGTGCCAGTCTGGTGCTGGTGTATTGGAACGAAGTAAGCCCATTGAGACCGGAGAAGCACTCCAAATCGTTTTGATCCCCAATTCCCGGAATTGACCAATGTAGTCCATCAACAATGTGTTGTGTAGGTTATAATGGCAATATGTCATCAAGATGTCAAGTGTTTGTCCCATTCGTTCGTGGATCACTGGGATCAATGCCAGTAAATAAGGAAGTGGATAGCCTGCGCCCAAAAAAAAAAAAAAAAAAAAAAAAGAATTAATGGGATTAATGGGATTAATGGGATAAATCGGGAAGAGCTCAGTTTTTTTTTCCTTTTCCCAAATAACATTCATCTTTATCAACTTCAACTTACCACTGATGCCAACGCACTTGATTTTACCTTCAGCCTATTTGAGGGGTTTAAAAAAGATATCAGATCGGACCTGACTTGCTCCAACGTTTTTTGTTTCACAAAAAAAAAAAAAAAAAAAAATTTACCTTCAGTCTGAACAACTCTTCAACTGCTTCAACTGCCTTGTCCACAGAGACAAACTCAACATCGTGTGCAAACACAATGTCCAGATAATCTGTATGCATTCTCCTCATACTCTCCTCTACCGATGCTCTAACCCTCTCTTTTGAGTAATCAAATTCGGTCTTCTTTAATCCATATCGTCCCACTTTTGTTGATAGATAATAGGTAGATCGAGGATGAGTGTCTGAGATGCTGAGGAGAGATTTGCCGAGAACATGTTCAGAGTTCCCATAATAGGGGGAAGTATCAAAGGTGTTGATGCCTCGATCGATGGCTCGTTTACATGCTTCTGCTGGCCAATGAGCCTTGATTGGGTTATAGAGCTGCGCAAATGCAGAAGTGCCATAGATAATAGGAGACATCTCTAAATGGTCCTGAGGGACATTAGAAGGTATCATTTGTTGGTCAGATTGAGTAATGTCTGGCATGATTAGGGTAATATGAAAACAAAGAGTTGGGAATGAATGAATCAATGGAGCTGAGGAATGAAAGAATGAAAGAATAAAAAAAAAGACTCTAGTTGAACCCCAAAGAAATATGACGAACATGTAGAGTTTAATGAGCCATGCATACACTCCCCCTCCAAACGAAAAAAGAAGTGTGAGAAGTAAAATGTCAGAACATGAACCATGTGTGCCTTTATTAAACGCTCTCTCTGGTTTTTCAAATTTGGCGGCACAGCGACATTCCAATTCAACGGCTAAAAATTGAGTCGCAGATCTCACTTCTCTTTATCAAATTACAGGACACAAGAAAACAGCGCAATGCAACGTCATTCAGGCTTCAATACTGTGAAGGTGTTTTCTAAAAGTTGGTAAAAAAAATTATATAAAGTCCGCCGATTGAATTGAAATGAATAAGAAATATATTTATCGATATGAAAAAAATTACCCGGGCATGACTGGCAATTTCCTACAAAAATACTGTCCCTAAGCCATTCGAAAGAACTTAAAAAAAAAAAATTCGCCCAAAACACCTTACCTTACCACCATTCTTCATTCTACCTTCATGAGCGCTGCCGAAAGGAGAGACAGTGGTATTCTTGCGGACTCGTCTGAAAGCTATTCTTCAGCTCCCTCCGCGGGAAGCCTTTGCCCAAGTAAAACACTTAAGTTAATTCGAGGTAAATGAATCTCCATGTCCATTGATCAACCTCATTCTGAAGAAATTTCATTTTCTTTTTTATCATTAGCAAGCACTATTATTACCAGCCTCATTACCATCTTCATTACCAGCTTCATTACCAGCTTCATTACCAGCTTCATTACCAGCTTCGCGACAGGCTACACAGAGCCGGCCACGGAAACGAAAGGCTCAAGCTGATACAGTAGTTTCATACTCAGGAACAAGCTCTTCTCAAGTAGTCACTCCCCATTTACAAAGCGAGGAACAAATCCAGAGACTAAATGTCTTGAGAGTCAAGGAGTTTGAAGCCCAAGTAAACACTGAAGAACAGCGTCGCCATCAGCTTGCAGATAGCACTAAGAAGACTTACATCCGATACCAGCAGCATTGGGAGGTAAAGATCGCACGCACGTTTTTCAATTATAAAATGAGATAGAGTTAAAGCATGTGCTTATTCTGATTCGCTCTGCGATTCCTTTCCTATTCTCCTATTCTCAAGGCCTGGTGTACTCGAAAAGGATATGGAAGCGATTTCAGCGTCAGGGCAAACAAGTTCCTAATGTACATGAAAGAGAATTTGGAAGAAAAACCATTTATACCGGACAACGATATTAACCATCGAGATGCTGTGCTTCCGCTTCGTGTCAATGCCAAGTTGAAGGGCTCTGTAACTTCTTTCGAGCTTATGAAATACTTGGAGGCAGAGCCAGTGTCATTCGAAACAGCAGACGCATATATCAAGGCTGTTATAGATCTTTACAACAGCCAGAGGAATCGTCCAGATATGATGCATGAGCAACATCCTAGAACTCATTCAATTATCACTCTCATGGAAGGCTATAAACGCAGATTAGGGCAGACCAAAACAGCAAAGAAAATGAGAACATTTTGTGTTGATCAGGGTGAGGAGATTTACCACTTAAAGGAGGTGATGAGACAAGGCTGGAGACATAACTACTCGTCGCTTGGGAAATCCAATAATCACAAAGTTAAAGGGCTACGAGACCGAGGCATTGCAGCATGGTCTTTTTTTATGATGACTCGAGGGGAGAATATGAGGAAGGCTACATTGGCAGACATACAGGCCATCAATTTTGGACGCAAGGAGACCAATAATGGCCAATTTGTGCTCGGCATCGTCCTTACAATGCTGCAAGGAAAAGTAAACCGTGATGGCAAAGAGTGTATGACAGCAATCATTAGGAATAAAAATGTGGAGGTATGCCCAATTGGCGCCCTTGGGTTTTATCTCTTTGAGCTTTGGCAGGTAAGCGATCAATAGCTACTTTAGTATTAGAATAAGTGCCATTTTGACTATATTAATAACACCGAAGATGCTTCTTATTTTTGTAGTGCTCTGATGTCACAGTGCCTAATTTTGCAGACGAAGAGGATTGGTACAACCGATATCTTTGGGTGAGCACATCCGATCCAAGTCAAAAAACTGAGCTTTCCCAAGCAGCGCACTACATGGGTCAGTCTCATTTGTTTGATGGGGCTAACATCCCCATTAACAAGCCAACCCACTATCACCGCGGTGCTGGAGCTCGCTTTGCGCATCAAAATGGGTGTGAGATTCAGGACATTGAAAAGCATGCGCACTGGAGCATGAACCGCCTCATGACGCATTATTTGGACCTCGCGATCAGTACCGTTGCCTTTAAAATGTCTGGCTTCACCTCTTTTAATGAACGCCCATGGTATGTGCGTAACGTTCTGCTTCCTCCGAATGAACTTCAGATAAAGATCTTCCCTTTTATCGAGTCGTACTTTGATGGTCATCCTGATTGGAAGAAACGCATACAGAACATCATGGAGGATAGAGAAATCTGTTACGGGCGACCCGAACATACACGTCTTTCAGTCAGTCACATGGATGTCCCCGCCATCAACATTTTGAGCCTCCTGGCTCACTTACGGAAGGTCATACTCCAGGATGCGGTCGTTCTCATGGATATCTCTAGTGAAAACCACTTGTCCAATTACTCACTTCACGGAATATTTAGACACAAAGTGTTTCAAGATCCGCAATTCCACTCGTATCGATTGGCGCTCAAGGATGCTATGGCAAACGCTACATCCCCGTACTTGGATAGCCTTAATGCTAACTCACCTGCTATCGTGAATGAACTCCGAGGAGTCAGTACGAAGCTTGGTCATGACCTTCAGCATGTACAGGCGTCTATTGACAATTTAACTCAAAGGGCAGACGAAATTTCCTCAAACACGCGAACTCTTAAAGGAGACTTTATCGATGAAAGGCATCGACAGTCGGAAGCGACTGCATTGGCAGTTTCAGGTGAATTCAATCGTTTTGCCGCTAGTATGCTAAATATCATGAAGCAAGTGGCACAGCAACTTCAAGTTTCTGTGGCGGAAGAGAGTGTGTCACTGGGCCTAACTTCTAACATGCAACCTGCAAAGGGATTGGGGTTGGCGTCCAATCAATCTCGACTTCAGAAGCAGAAGCCCACCCAGCGGCAGGCCCAGGAACAACATGGACAAGGGTTAGAACAACAACAGATGAATCAGGACAATAATCAAGATCAAGATCAAGATCAAAACTACGAGCAAGGTCAGAACATTCAAGAATTGAATCAGCAACAAGAACAGGCTCAGCAAGAGCCAGGGCAGAAACAGCAGGATGAAGTGGGCCAGGATATCCCATTAGTACAAAAGCGGTTCAAGAAGCTTTGGACGGATAGCAGAATTAAAGAAATACAAAACCTTGAAAACTCGCTTGCAACGCCTCAAATGGAGGTCACTATTGATAAATATGACATGCTCCATCAAAAACATTCTCTCCGAGAGCATTGGAATGAATGGTTTTATGGGCACAATGACTATCCTTCTATCTGGCGGCTTAATAAGTTCAAAGGCGGGTCTTGGAGGGCTTCCAATTCGGCTAGACGATACAAGTTTAAGAAAGACGTGATATATTCGATTCTCGATAGGATGCTCACCATGGAAGGTGAATTACGTGATCGAGAGAGAGTTGCTTTAAATGAAGTTGAGCAGCTCTTGGTATCCTCGTCTTTGAATAAGTATTACAACGATCTTCATAGTTAGGATTATAGTGCAACCTTCGGTTAGAATTATAGAATTAAAGCGCATATCAGTTCAAGCATTGACGCATCTAATATCTAAAGTCAACTGTCTGGTGGAAGTTGTAGCGGAAGGGCTGGACAGAGTGTTGTAACTCGAAAAAATGTTAAAAATTGGTTAATGTGAGGAATGAAGGAATGAGAAACCACAATTATGCCCTTGTAACAACCAACCTCCCTTTCATTCGACAAAAATGGCGCAATGGTCCAAGAACCAAGGAACCAAGGAACATGGAGTAGTTTTCTGTAGTCGCATATTATGTGCCAATTCTGCTCTCTCCTTTCTTTTAATTGATTTCTATTCTAGTATTTCATATAAAAGTGGTGTGAAGGTTTGATATGTACGTATCCGTATTAGATAGAAGTTGTGGATACACTGATTTTCACGTGACAACTGACAGGTAATAGATAGGAAATTTTTTTTATTACCCTCGGTAAACTGACACTGCTTTATATGACTTTATGCTATATATTAGCGATTACGAGGACGAGGAGGGCTATCCAATGTCTTTTATACTCTTTATCAACAAAAATCCATGAATAATCGAGGATCAGCATACAGGTTACTTTATCAAAAATAGATTTTGACTGAGAGTGTGTATGCTGACCACTTTGAGCGCATGGTGAATGAAAGTAGAATTCTGCTGATACAGCTCTTACATAAGACCACTCATTATTGAAGAAGCGCTATCGCTATGAGGTGGTGAAGAAAGTAAAGCTAAACACAGCAGGACACAGAAAAAGGATTGCGTCCCAAATGGTGAATCTGTAAATTCCTATCCCTGTGAGAAAGTTATATTTCACGCATCATGCCACTGGAATAAAATATAGTGATGGGTTGACAAGTTACATCAAGGATTGCTAACGTTTTGGCGAATACAATTTGCGCAGACATTCATGGTTTCAATTAAAAAAGCATATTTGAGTTTTTTGGCTCTAGGATATCGGAGTAAAATAAAGAAAAAAAAAAAAAAAAAAAAAAAAAACATCCAAAGCATCCTAATCATTCTTATTCATTCCTTCATTCTTATTGCTATGACCATTCAGTGCAAGCATGTCATTGTCGTTGGTGGAGGGATGGCTGGTTTGAGCGCAGGTAAAAAAATAAAATAAAATCAATATATTAAAAGGATAAAAAGCTATTAGCAGCTAACATCTGCTATTTTATTATTTCAGCGCTGGAGCTGACTAAGGACCCCAATATCAGAGTCACTCTTTTGGAAGCTCGGAATCGTCTGGGCGGTCGGATTGCCACTCACCATAGCCTGATCTCTCCCTCGTTCGAGGCATCAGCTCTTGTACCCACTGGTTCCTCTTCTCTCGCCTTTGATTTTGGTGCTTCCTGGATTCATGGTGTCGACCCTTCGAATCCACTCTACTCCCTTCTCAACCAAGCCAAAGTCAAGTACATTCATACAGACAGCGATATCATGTTTAGTCAACCTGGTCCTGGTATAATACATCTGCCTGAAGAGGAGAGTAATCATTATTGGAAAATTGTTTGGGATATTTTGGATGAAGGGCAAGAGTTTGCAAGAACCTGTCGTGATCAGATCCCAGAGAACCTTTCTTTACGTCAATGGCTGACAGATTATATCAAAAAGTACCAGAGCGAGGATCCGAATGACGAGAAAACATACATGAGCCCTATTATGAAGAGAGTGATACCAGGGTTGGCCATGTATTGGGCGGACGAAAACGCCATTCCCCTAGAGCGAGTGTCTATGAAATACATGGATGCTGAAAAGATCTTTCCTGGTGAACATTGTCTGGTCACCAATGGACTTGACCGTGTGGTTAATGTACTGAAGGTTCAGCTGGAGGAGAAGGAAAAGGAGAACCTTACTGCGTTACTGGAGCACGTTGTCGAAGGCATCGAATACAATGGTAAAAGAAATGTTACATAGTTTCTCTGTGCGGTTTTAATATATCAATTCATCAATTTGTAACCATTTAGCCTGAATATCTTGTGCGTATCTATTCCCAATCACTCACATGAATAGAATTTCAAGTCGACGTCACAACAAATCATGGTTCCTTCACTGCGGACCAAATCCTGGTCACCCTTCCCCTCGGCGTCCTCAAAACCCTCCAGACAAGAACAGAAGCATCAACAGCAGCTACTAGCACTCCATTTTTTAACCCCCCTTTACCTATTTCTAAGCAAAATGCAATTCGAAACCTTGGCTTTGGAACCATGTTTAAAATCTTCCTCTTCTTCCCAACGTGTTTTTGGTCTCCCAATGTGCATTTCATCAACTGTCTCCCCTCGGAAGAATTTACTAAATCTCCTTCTTCTAATTTAATAGCTCGTTTTTGTTTGAATAGCAGACAAATCGAAGCTCTGACAGTGTTGATGCGGGATCTAGCTAATTACTCGTCCCTGATGCCAGTCTACAACATGCCAATCCTGATTGGATATGCCACCAATCGCGCTGCAGAATTGATGGAATGTTTAACAGATGACGAAGCCCGATACGTTTACATGTGTCATTTAGCTCATTACTACGATATCATGACCATTGATAATGACAGGACTAATGGAGGTGAAGCCGTCTGGCCAAAAATCTCATTCATGTCAAGATGGAATCAAGATCCCTTTGCCCGTGGGTCTTACTCAAGTATCCCTATAGGCGCTACACCTCAAGACATTGAAGCCTTTCAAGTTCCTGTTGGGGTCAGACGCGATAGTATGAGCACTACTGATACCATTGAGGAGGGCACGGATAATGTTCCAGCTTCAAATAAGTTAATAGCTGTAAATGATCCAGAGTTGGGGAGAGTCTTCTTTGCAGGCGAACATACATCCTCTAGTCACTTTGCTAGCATCCAAGGCGCACTCATGTCCGGTCGCCGAGAGGCAGTTAAAATTTTGAGACAGTCTCTTGTGTAGGTCGTAGCATAGAAAAGTCTAATAAAGATATTTGATTGAACTAAGTTCTTATTACCCTATTTTCTCAAGGAAGAAATGATACGACAAAAAAAAAAAAAAAAAAAAGTTCACATTTATTTGATGGAAATGAGCTGGTATCTGATATATTTCTATTATACAAATAGGTTTGCGCTTCCTTACATCCCATTAGGATTCTAAGCTCGAGTCCTTGGCCCTGAAAAAATTGACCCCGAGAGCTTGGCGAATACTCCTCGATTACCTGATTTCTTTTCCCTGTCTGCATTCTTTTCCTTGTCTGACCAATAGGACCCTGAGATTCCATCAGATGTTACACTTTTCCTCATCTTGATGAACCCCTCTGGAGGCGGTGATGGTTTGTTGGCAGGAGGCGAGGATGATAACATGGCAGATGCATAGCTCAAAGAAGAACTAATAGAATCAGAAGGAGTAGGTGGTGTCAAAGTGGATGTCGGATTGATAGAAAAGATAGAGGGCATGGATCCCTTTTTCGCAGCTGATGCCTTCTCAGCAGCCGTTAATGAATGTCGATGGTGCTGATGATAGGGATATGATGGCTCAGGGCTCCTGGAGTCCTTACGTCCCAACTCTTCCATGGTGACTTTGGAGATAGTATCATTTGTGTCTGATGAGCTCCGAGACGTCTGACGGGACACTGGACTAGAATAAAATAGTTGTGGTTGTGTATCTCTAATCTCCTCTGCATCCACTTGAAAAGAAGTGCGCCGTCGAAAAATGCCTTTAGATTTATTCTTAGACTTGACCAGTTTGCTAGCAGGGCGAACCACTATGACAGGAATAGGTGAATAGTGGAGACAATAACGCGATATGCTCCCCAAAAGAAACCCTTTTACTTTGCTATGCCCTCGGGTCCCTACAACCAACATTGTTGGCTCATACATTTTGATCTGAAGTTTTTTTTATAAAAAAAATTAGCAAAGAAATATGTTAGTTCAAATCTTTGATCTTCTCTCAATCGCAACCCATTGAATGTCCTGTATAGTATCACCATTTCTCCTATGATTCACATTACCATGTGCTGAATCGTATCGCGTACAAAGCCAACCAGACACTCTACAACTATATTGATCTCTTTGGATTTGTTTCTTTCTCTAATCATTTCCATAATTTTGGTTGCTTCTTCCCGGGCAGCGAATTCTTGTCCGTGAAATGATGGGACTCCATTTTTGGCAACTAGACGTCATAGTACAAGAATTGTTTAAATTATTTAGGAGACAAAAATAATGAATGTGTGCCAATCGTGAAGTTCTAACCCTGTATCTTATACGTAAATCAGACATCCTGATTAATCTTCGTCTTCTTTGCTGTCTATCAACGTCATTTGTACAACTCAACTCCATGTCCTCAGGCGCCATTCCATTCCAGTTGGAAAAAAGGAAAAAAAAAAAAAAAAAAAAAAAGAAAAAGTCCTGGGTACTTTCTGTTGTTGCATGATCAAATTTACAAGAGCATCCCTGATTGGTGTCAAGTTGTGGCCCGTGTGTCACCAGATCTGTTGTTTTAAGTGTCCATTGGTGGCCAATCCAGTTGACTGTTGTGCCCCCGATTCAGCCTTCGAACTCTATATTAGACTGTCCTTGTTATTTCTTTAGTGAACCACTAAAACAAAATAAAAAGTAAACTAAGTTACACTTACAAGAGTCCCGTAACTCCATTGGCACAACACGCAACGCAACGATCTATTAATTGCAATACAGGCATCAAAAAAAAAAAAAAAAAAAAAAAAAAGGACGATTAAATAAAAACCATCGATGGACTAATATGATTATAATTACAATCCCGCGACAAGGTTTGGCTCTCCTGGGGATGGGTCCAAAGAAAAAAAAAAAAAAAAAAAAAAAAAAAGAGAGGGGCGGGAATCAAAGGGTGCATTTTTTCTTTATCTTGCGCAAGCACGGCTGTGAAACGGAAGTTGGTATATCACAATTTGGTCTGGGGACACAAGCACAGCAAAAAGGCCCCACAGATACTCGATGTTTGTGACTTCAATCCAATCAGAGCTTTCCAAATGTAGTCCATTTTTTCTTTTTTTTTCTTTTGCTAGTTCGATTTCCAATCATGGTACGAAAATACATTTGTCCCACAAGTCCAGTGCCATTGTGATGGCCGATTCCTCTGGAAAGAAGATGAAAAGGGAGTTCAAGCACCGTGCATACATCCTTTTCATTTATAACCTTACCTCATCACCATCCTCGACCATATTTTCCATGACCCACTGTAATGCATGAGAACTATAATCGCTCAGGTCAGTGCACACCAAAAAAGTTCGGGTGTTCTTAGCCCGTTTCCATTTATCTGTCCTGGCTTGAAGTGTCAGTGCATATTGAACAGTATCCTCGCAATCCAGGGTATCAAAGCCAACTCGCGCAATGTAACCATTTTTGGACCTTTGTTTAGATAGAGCCTCAGACTTGGGAGTTTTATCATCGCAGTCTGAAGGAAAAGTCAAAGTAACTGAAGTTGTAGTGGAGTTCCTTGGAGAGCCAGTGAATGAAGGTAAAGGAGAACTTGAGAGAGAAGATGTGGGCAACGGAGACGATAATTCGTTAGATAAAGAGGAAGAGGATGACGAAGACAAGGATATAGAGTTATTGATGTCCTGATTGTTGTTATTAGCCATTGAATTGATCGGAATTGAATGTCGGAGGAGTGGTTGTAAAGTTATAAAATGAAGTGTGCAAGAGTGGTAAAAAAAGCTGAGAAATACTGTGAATGGAGCGGAAGAGAATAGCAAATGGGGTTGTGTATTTGAAGGAATAGGTTATAAAGAAAAAGAAAAAGAAAAAAAAAAAAAAAAAAAAAAGAGCCGTTTGTGTTCAGGATGTCTGGGAGGCGAACTCGGCTGAGAAAAACAAACTTACTTCAACATTCGTAAAACATGAAACTAAACATCAGGCAAATATAATAGAGCTGTCACGATTCAACAGTCTATTGATTCAACACAATCATCCCATCGAGGCATTGCAATGACGATGACAACCAGACTACAGACTATTTACTACCAAGGCGGACTTCATGGTCATAACCTAAAGCAGTCGCTTCCAAATCAGGCACTTCCAGTCTCGGATCCAAACCTGAATGTTTCTGCATGAATTCCTGTGAGCGTAATCATTCAAGCGGAGACTCATTTTTATTAATATTTTATTTTATTTACAATCAAGAGGTTACCCGACACACGGAACTGAGTTATTGACAATTGAAGAAGGTGTTACCAAAAAAGACCTGTATTAAATCTTTGTCTTGCTGACATCTATATTTCCAGAGTTCATTGATCGTTAACCTCCTTTTCCCATCCTCAATTGTGATTAATAGACTAGATTTATTTGTAAATTCAGGACATGGCTTGATCACCAAGTTCAATTAAAATTCGATGGTAGGAAGGGCCAATAGCAGATGATATTCTCGCTCTTTGATCCCAAAGAAACAAGTAACAATCTTCCGTTTGATTTAATTGCTTCGCCCGCTTGTAGAAACTCAAGTATGTGACTGCGAAATCAAATAAAGAACTAGGGCACAAACATCCAAAAAAAAAAATGGCGGCAATACTAATTCGCGTTTCTACACCTTCACATTCAAAGGCATTTCAAATCCAAATCCTAATCGAAATCCTGACGAGATTCAAAAGAAACACTGAACTCCATCACATTCATGAGCTTGAACAACTGGGTTGAAATGGCTAAATGTGCCATCTTGGCACGACTCTCTGAGCGAACACTCCCTCCATCGTTAGTGGGTTTGGAAGAGCAATACAAGTAAGGAGATGTTATTTGATAAAAGAGGTTCATTTCTCTGTAAAACTTTATAGCTCTATACCAATCCTCACAGTGAAGAAATTGCTATGCCCTGTCAGAAAAATTGCTGATCTGATGCGGCAGACAATAGAAATGGGTGAGAGTAACTCGTGTCTGATTCTTGGTCCCCGTGGAACCGGAAAGACTATGGTAGGGGACCATGTTCATCTTTCAAGAAGATCTTGATATGAGAAAGCTGTCTCTGAGACTCCTTATCCCTATTGCTTCTTTCTCAGATTCTTGTGTGATTTAATATTGATGTCCACATTGTTATTGTAATAGCTTGTTCGCAAGGCATTGAATGAAATGGAGAATCTATTTGGAGCTGCACGGATAACAGAAGAGACAGACCAGGATATGGCTGTTGATAATGAGGCTCGCAAAGACTTTATGGTGATCCGTCTCAATGGGCTTGTACAGACAGATGACAGGATGGCTTTAAAAGAAATCATGCGTCAGCTATCACGAGAAGGGGAGTCTGGAATGGCTAACAGCAATGTAAAACAAAAAAAAAAGTCTACTGTGTTGCCTGGTCAATTCTTAGTTTTAGAGTAATTTCTGAAAGCCACGAAATTGGCCGATTCGATTCGCCTTCTAATTGTCTCGTATACACAATTAGGTATCCTTTGCAGATTCTCTTCCCTCACTACTCTCATTCTTGAAAAGTGGAACCAGGGATCAATATCCAATCATTTTTGTTATGGAAGAATTTGATCTGTTTGCTCAACACACAAAGCAATCCCTTTTATACAATCTATTCGATATTGCACAAAGTGCAGAGTGGCCAATTGCTGTCATCGGGGTATCATGCCGTATGGTAGGATTGGTTTCCAGGAACAAAGAAAAAAAAATAACCAAAAAACTCAGTAGTATAAAAAATTAATGGCTACTACTTACTCGACATATTTAGGATGCGTTAGAGCTGCTGGAGAAGCGTGTTAAATCAAGATTCTCGCACCGACAATATTATACATTCCCTCCAGAGAGCTACTATGATTTTATAGAAATTTGCCAGAATATGCTATTGCTTTCCCTAGAAGATATGAACATTGAGCTCGAGGATGGTGTCTACGTGGGCGAAGATGTAAACGAAAAAGAAGCTTTCATAAACGAGTTTAATGATCATGTTAAGGTACAACCAAAACAAATCTCTGGCGATCAGTCACATGCTTACAACAACAAAAAACGTTGAACTGAAAAACAGTTACCTCAATAGATGCTCTTTGATGACAGTGGCTTTTCCAAGATCATGCAGAGAATATTTGATCTGATGAAGGATATCCGTGGGTTCTTTCGTTTGTGTGTACGTCTTGAGATCAAAAAGGGTCTATTTTTTCTTTTCCTTTTTTTGGCATTAGAAGGTTTCGATAAAACATAGACTGATGATATCTCGTGTCTTTTAGTTTGGACCAGTGGCAAGCCTCTCAGAGACAAACCCCTATTTGCGACCTCCACAATTTTACGAGTCTGGCCTACAACAGCGTGTTGACAACAAGACAGAGTTGTTGAAAGGCATATCTTTACTTGAGCTTTCATTATTGATTGCGATCAAGCACCTTGTGGAGAGAGAGATTGTCTCATTCAACTTCGAGATGGTTTATGATGAATACAAGGAGTTTATGGATATGGCAGTTTTGAAGGGAGCCTCTGGCTCCAGCTCTTTAACCTTAGGCAGTGGAGGATCAATTGGATCTACTGATAGTGTATCATTGCGCCTCTACAAGAAGGCCGTCGCATTAAAGGTGAGCAAATGAGGTCGATTGGAATCATGGAAATAATAATAACAATACTAGTAACTAAGGTTTCGTTTCCAGGCATTTGAACACTTGGTGGAAACAGAGCTACTACGACCAGCAGATGCCTCTGGCAAGGGTCCGAAAGAATATCGGATGATGCAAGTGATGCTTGACTCGAGCCAAATCGCAGACATTGTACTCAAACATCGCGATTGCCCCACTCTGATAGCGCGATGGGCAGCCAGACGACAATCATAATTATAATAAAGAAAAAAGCACGATTAAATGATAAAACACATAAGGGAACCAATGGTTATGCTTGGCGTTTACCTAAGACAGGACATCATGATCGACATCTACACCCTTTGTTGAGGGCTCTGTTCTTCTTTTTCTATCGGAGAACAAAACAAATTTTGACTTTTAAAAAAGGAGACAAGCTTTTTTCTCATTCTTTATTTTCTTTCTTTTTATCCTCACCGTTCCTCTTTAACCTCTTTCATCTCCCCTTCCAACTCTTTACTTCTGTCTTCTCTCTTGAGAATCAAAGCAAAGACTATTTGTTTGTCTGAATTCTACTTCATCCGCGACAAACCCATTCCGTTGTCTACTCTGATCCATTCATTTACCTCTTGCTCAGTAGTCTGATCTCGTCCGAAATCGCAAAGCTACCTTGCAAAGGCTTCTCAATATTGTACTTGGAGCAACATCCACTTCCATCCTCACCGCGTTTTCGAGTCGACTCACCCTTCGTTGTGAGCTGACTCAACTCTTGTTTATCGAATATTCATCTCTTTATCAAGTTGGATTCCTCAAGACCATACCTCCGATACCTCTACCCGTTGCCCTTTACGCTACTGATAGCAATATCTTGAGTCGATTTCTTTGTCTTTTTGCTTGGGATTACACGCTGAACTTCATTATTTCCAAGATTCGTTCATTCAACCATGGGAGGGTAAGTCGGCGTTGTGGCCTAATATCCACGAAAACACGTAGTTGGGTCCCCTTAATCCCTTCTACATCCTTTTAAAACGCCATTACTTTGGGCAAAGGATGAAAAAGAGCATTTGTTGACATTTAGAAAAAATTTTCATCTGTTCCACAAGCCCTTGCTCACTTGACAAGAGTGTGCTTAATTTTTTGCTTGTCCGCCTGATAATTCTTTTGCGTGTAGCAGCAATGGTAGCGCTCATGCAAGGTGGATGCAGAAAAATGCTCTCTGGGCTGGCTGTCTTTTGTATTTGGTTGGCTGGGACAGATTCGGGTCGAGTGGTGCAATTTATTTGTCTTGTGTTGCAAACAACGGGATGCTTAATAGATTGTCTCTGTAGAGACTATCTGCATGCACTAGTGCGTAATAGGATTGAAGGGAAACAAGGGAGCAGAAAAGAAGGGAATATACGCTAACCTCTTTGTCGAGTGCATTCTTCGTCAATTGGAGTCTACCTTCTCATTTTGTCACCCGAGCATCATGGACTTGTAGTCTATCCTAGCTAAGTGAGAGAATTACCACACCACACTACGATCCCACTTTGATGGCCGTGTAATTCCCACGCATTCGTGTGTATTTTACTTATTTGATTTGGGTTCATTTCATATTCCCATCACTTTGCATCGATGGCTTTCTTATTCCTCTCTGTCATTCCCTCTTAAAGAAATATCTCTTGCTCATGTGAAATATGCTGCTCTCATTCCATTGTGGTGTCTCTAGAATAACATTGGCTGACAACCCCCCCGATGATCCGGAGGGGAGTTTTATGCTCCCCAATGGTCTCTGCAATGCTGCGATACTCAAAGACCAGCTGAATCTGCTTAGCGGCTTTGCAGGGTCTACAGCTGAACATTCGAATACTTCCGCGATTGGAGCAGGAGCTAGTGGGGATGGTGGCCCAACGTTTTCCATCTCTGACTTCTTGGTACCTGCACTGCAGACCAAAGTGTGGGAAGACTGGCAGGTGGCCGATGAGTTCTCGTAAGTCTAATCTTATTAAAAAAGTCGAGTGCTTGCGCGATCTGTCAAAAAAAAAAAAAAAAAAAAAAAAAAAAAAAGCTCGCTTTGTTTGCGAGTAAGGGACATTCACTCATCTTTTCCTCATACCTCTACCCTCCAACGCTCAATTTGTCTTTTCTTATACAACACTGTTCGTCCCTTCGAAACATTGGGTCATTTCACATGTTATCAATCAACAAAAAGAAGTGCGTTTGACCCACAGACCCTCTCTTCAGACCCCTTTCAGCTTGACAATGGCTTGGATAGCTTGCTTGGAAATGTATCTCTCGGATGGGAGACCAATAGTGACATCCCTGATGACCAAGCTTATGATGAGTTTGTGTTCGATCTGGCTCCATCTACCTTCGATACTCCTGCGACTGTGAATGTCGCAGACTTGATTGTGGGGTCTAGTTCGATGGATGTATCAGCATCTGTATCTCCTCGTGAGTTAGATTTGCAAAATGACAGCACCTACCACGATCTTGCACTGGCCAATTACTATGGATTCAACGAAGATACTGCCTTCGATTATGAGTCCGGTTCGGAGTCTAGTTCAGAATCTGATAATGATGATTCTAAGGACCCTGAAGATGACGAGGAAGTGGAGAAGTCCGCAATAGCTACATCGTGCGATGCATCCATCAGCTCTGTGAATTTTCCTATGCTCACTACTGAAACGATCATTGCAGATGATGTAATCCCTATTGCTGTCGCCTGCAAAGAAAATCCACAACAACTGGCTAACTTGTCAGTACCCGTCGCCTCCCGGGACCCTAATAAACGTCGCATGGAGGAAGATCTAGTTACCCGCATTAGTAATGATCTAGGACCTGAACATATGTCTGGCCTTTTCAGAATCTTGAAGGGTGGTCATGAAGAAGAAGAGGCAGATGAAGTAGAAGAAATGGAAGTTGATCTGTCATCTCTGGATGAGGCCACGTTGGTTGAAGTATATCAGTACGTTGAGTCGTGCTGTATGCAGACCATGGCATCGATTCTTGCTGCAGAACAACGTGAGCGAGCAGCATTGGAGAAACAGAAGCAATGCTCTGCAGAGAGGACTCCCGAGCTATCTTGTGATCCTTCATCCTCATCCTCGTTATCCAGCTCTCCTTCTCCTTCTCACCCATCATCCCATCCAGTATCTCCTAGAAGTCGCCGGTCAAGCCATAGTTGCCACAGTAATAGGAAACGCAATGGCGTAGTGTCATCGTTGTCTCACCATGATTCTACTGTAACTGAGCTACAGGATGCACTCTGGAATGTAGTGGCATCAGCAGCCCATCATCCTTATAAGCCTCGCAGGAAACGCTCCAACACTAGCGCGGGTCGCAGGTCGCAAGAGACTCAGATGCAGATCCAGCAAACAGCACGAAGCCTTAACTCAGAGGAGACGCTAGTCTTGTGCGCAGTCAAGCATGACCTTCAAGGCAATGAGATGGAGATGGGTGAAGATGACGCAGAGATTGATATCGTGGGCATCTAAGCAAGCTTTTTTGGGGGCTCTTTTCCTCCCTTGTACTTTTTACTCTACCACAACCAGCAACTTTGTTGTGTACATGTGTATATTAATGTGTATTTTAGATTGCGGGTTGTAGGAGACTTCCATAGTTTTGTTTAAAAAAGTCTTTTTTGTTTTTGTTTTTGTTTTTTTTTTTTAGTTGCAGAGTTGCAGTAATAAAAGAAAAGGAAAGTCAAGAGTAATTATAGTATTTTGAAACTAATAATAGACTATTTCAAAAAGTTCGCGAGTATCTCACACGAGTCCAGCCTCTCACCCTCAGAACTGGCACTTCGCCATCTCTGACTGACTGTTGTCCATATTGCATGATCAGCTTTTGAAACTGAGGACAGTGTCGACGGATCTCCCAGATTCCTCGATAGGTTACTTTATCAAGACCTTGGATGTCCAATACTCTGAGTTCTAAGCAATGTTTTGCAATGAAATAGATTCCCTCATCTGTGACTTCTGAACAGTATGCAATGTTCAAAGTCTGCAATGATGATGGGAAAAGGGTAGATAAACATTGAAGCGTTGAATCCGTCACTGCTTCAAAACAATGAGCGAGGTTGAGGGAAACCAAGTTATAACAAGAGCCCAATACTTTTTCTAAGCCTGTTGTAGTAGTACATGTCTGTTCCTGCTCCTGTGGGGTTTCTGGGGTTTCAAGATGGTAATGAACTTTAGTACTACTACGGCTTGTATTACTAATATGACCACCGGCGCCTGTCTTGGACAAATTTAGGATGCGTAATGATTTTGCAATTGAAGGCGTATTAGCTAGTTGTGAAAGGACCTTATCTGTAACCAAACCATCTCGACCCTGTTGTTTACATCCTGCGAAATTCAATGTTGATACTTCAAGACAACGGTTCAAGATTTCCGATAATCCCTTTTGCGTAATCCCTGGACAATCCATTAGCTCCAATGTTTTCAGTTTTGGACAGGAATTAGCCAAGACAGATAATGAAGCATCTGAGAATTGTTTTGGAGCTCGGATCAAGAGTGCATGAAGCGATGGCGTTCGAGGTAATAAATGAGCTAGGAAAGGGTCTGAGACAATGTAGTAAAGGTCTGAAAAGTCAAGGACACGGATAAATAAGCCATATTGAGGATGGATAAACGGAGAAGCTGATTGTGACGATGGAGGAGATGATGACAATGATGATGATGACGGCGGTAATGATAATGATAATGGAAGCGATGAGATGTTATGATCACTGATGCTGCTGAGGACGCAGTTATTGTCGTGGCCATTGCTGCCGCTGCTGATTCCACTGTTTTTGTGATTGTTTTGGGTCTTGTGGTCTGTGCTTGTTGAGCCCAAATATGTTTGTTGTGTGGAAGCATTGTTGAGTATTGATCCCACGATGCCACATTGTGTGTGATTGTTATCGTTTGCAGAGCCATGTTGTTCTGAAAGGCTCAGCTGTTCTGTCTGTGTCTCTGTTTCTGTCTCTGTCCCTAGCTTCGGGCTCGTACCGGTTTCAGCAGTGGTCGGTGAGGCTCTTGGTGATGTAGAAGGTGAAAAGATTTCTCTGGCGTTGAAGAACAATAGCTGCTCATCCTCAGAGATATCTCGCTCGCTAGTACAGCTGCCTCCCCATCCCACTCGGACTTTATCCTTTTCTTGATTTTCAGCCAACTGCAGAAGAGGGCACGAGATGATATCGTCGTTTTCATACTCGTTCAATTTGGCTTTTGGTTGTATAAGCTGTTGCTGTTCAGCGCTAGGCCTTTTTTTTGATACCACATTGGAGTGATAAGGAGCAAAAGGTGATAACAGTGGTGGTGGAGATGATAGTGATGAAGATGATGAGGGTAACAGGATACATTCCTTTATAGTACTGCTTGTTGAATCGTGAACATTCGAAGTACTCATGTTTGCACTTTGTAAGTCATTTGGCAGCAACCTTCCATGTTGCTGATGTTGCAGAATTGCAGTGTTGGCGATGGTTTTGAGGAGCTTCATCCATGAGACATAATACAGCATGAAGGGTGAATGCCACAGCTGTGGGATCACTCGTTGGGACCATCTCTTCGAAATCAAGGCGCAGTTCAAGAGTGAAGCATGATCGAGATAGATGAGGATCTGGTCAAGAATCTCAGGTGGGAGTTTGTCATATATATCCTTAAATCTGACTCCTTTTTTGGAAGAGGACATCTCATACTGACTATTAGAAGATTGATGGTTTGACATGATTGTACTTGGGCTCTTGATGGTTTATTGGAAAAGATGTGATGAAGAATGTATTTAGTGAATGTGTAAAAGAAGAGGAAGCACAAACGAGGACCAGAAACATCAGAAAAAAATTCAGAAACGATATTTTGGTCAAACTATTCTATTGTGCAACCATGACAGATGTGTGATCAGGTGCAACATTTTTAAATTAATAGCTCATGGTTTTACTTTAATTGACAAACAAGAATCGCAGATCCTCAGGCGTCAAACGCGCCAAGGCTGCGGGATCTTTGCCAATTGTGCTATCCACCATTGCCTGCTTCTTCTCTTGAAGCTGTAGAATACGACTCTCAATCGAATTCTCAATAATGAGTCGTGTAATAAGGATGGGCCGGTATTGCCCAATACGGTGGATACGATCCATTGCCTGCAATTCTGCTGCAGGATTCCACCATGGATCACAGATAAATACTCGACTAGCTGCTGTCAAGTTCAATGCGACGCCTCCTGCTTTTAACGAAATCAGGAATACCGTTACTGTTGGATCGTCACTAAATTTCCTGATTGAAGCGTCGCGTTGTGCGGGCGTCATGTGGCCATCTAGCTTAACGCACTTAAAACCGGCTTTCTCGAGGCGCCACTTAATCAGATCTAAGAAGGTTACATACTGTGAAAAACAAATACTCTTCGTAGATCGATCCTGACGCTGTAGATTATAAAGTTGCTCTACTAAAGCTTCAATTTTTGTCGAGCTCCGCCATGTGTCCATGTTAATGCGATTCACAATCGAGGTACGGGCAAAGTTTCGGTGTTTAACTTCTGCTTCATAATCTGGCTCCTCTTTCATATAAGTGGGCTGTTGGAGATCGATCGAAAGAGGGATATGACAAACCGGGCACTCGGGTGCCTCGACAGCCGATGATGTGATATACTGTTCTGCATCTTCACGACAGAAAAGATGGTGGCACTTGCTGACAATGGGGTCCTCCGCCTAATATGGCCATGACAAGAAGTAAAAAAAATAGTATTAGATTAAATTAGGCACTTTTAAGAGATCAAATCATTTCTCGTAAAAGTCTATTACCTCTTCTTGACAAATACAGCAGACTAGAGTCTCAGGGAGGCCGACGTCACCTGGCTTGACCTTCTTCAAGACAAGGTCTGGATGGTCAACCATCTGCCTCATCTTTGTGAGAAGCTCAAAGATATTTGCATAGTTGTTGAGCACAGTACCCTGTTCGACATATGTTGAGAACTTGCGTTTTGTATCTGAGAAAAGTGACTCATATAGGTCCTCCTCCTCTTCGTTAAACAGATATCGGCTGACGATCATCTTCCGTGGAGGCAGCCCTAAGTCATCTGCTCGCTCCACTTTAGTTCGGCGCAACATTATCCGATCGAGCAATTTACGGAGCTTCGCAAACGCTTCTTCTCCAGACCCTTCCGCAGCAAAAGTCTGAATTGGTTTCAGGATTTCATTATTCCACCAACAGACATGACTTCAAGCATCAATGAAGTGGAAGAGCTCAGTTAGCAGCGGCATCAACAAATTACGCGATGAAATTCTTACAATTTAATATGATATACTTACTCCATGGGTCTGTGTCCACAGTCATCACAATCTTTCATGTTGCTATACTTCCAGTGAAGCGACTTGCATGAGCACTTTTTGCAAAAGTAATATCTAAAAGATAGTGAAGAGTCGCATCAGCACCGAAGTAATTAAGTAAACAATACTAATCAAAATCTCAACGAGAATGAGCAGTTGTACTGGGGCTTTTACCCATATGGATCGGCTTGCATGAAGCGAATAAGAGAGTATAATTCTCCAACTCGATTCTGCATAGGTGTTCCAGATAAGCACCACTTTCTATCAGCTTCAAGTGCAAACTAAGGAACAATAAGATCAATAAAGATATCGTATTCGGAGCAGCTGCCCCATTCATATACAATTCCAGCCTTTCAAACTTACTGCAGATCTTGCTGTATTACACGAACGCTCCTTGATATTATGGGCTTCGTCCAGAATGATACGATACCACTTGATACGGTGCAATAACGAATATTCTTTAACAGTTGTATTTCCTCGTCTAAAACCATACTTCTGCTTTCTGAACGCCGATTCGATGATAGAGTCTTCAAAGTATAAAAAAAAAAGTTAGATCAACGACAGAAACAAATGCATGTTCACCGTTATTAACTAAATTTACCGCTTACAGGTGGTTACGACGACATCATGGCTCAAAAGCTCCTTCATGCTTTCAGTACGATTTGGACCATGAAATACCAGGGCCTTAAGGGATGGGGCATGATTGGTGATCTCACTGACCCACTGCAGAATGGCAACAGTTGGGGCAACGATCAGATTGGGTTTCCCAGACTCTGACAAAAGTAGCGATATCATCTGGATAGTCTTCCCCATACCCATTTCATCCTATGTTTTTTTTTTTAAAAAAAAAAAAAAAAAAAAAAAAAAAATTAGTATGCATTGTTTTCGTGGAGAAGACAGGGACAGACACAAATTTCATTTGTCTTACAGCTAGAATTCCGCCCTTGAACTATAATTGAATGAAATTATTGTATAAACTACAGATTAGTAAAACGGAGCACATGGTTGGAGAAATATATAGAGAAAATCTGATCGATGACAAGTAGATAGGAGAAAGCGTTATCAAGTTACCATAGATTTCTCTTGTTTACGCATCCAGCCTAATCCTTCACGTTGGAAAGGTAAGAGTTTGAGTTTTAAGCCTTCCGGCTGCTCTGCAGCCTCAGGTGCTTGAATGCCAACCTTTTCAAGATCATCCCAGACAGTTGCAAGTTCGGGATGAAACTCTAAAAGTCTCTTGTTGACTTTCTCCGCCTAGTTAAGATGAATGATTTAGTAGCTTTCTAAAATTGAGGATATGGGTATTTTCTAGTCAAAGTACGGACGGCTTTTGCCTTACCCATGTCATAGTCCCTCTAGTTCGATCTCTCGCACGAGAAATAGGTCTGGCTACTGACCCCTCACTTGAATCAGAGGAAGAAGCATCATCATCATCATCATCATCATCATCATCAGATTCCTCGTTGATATTATCGCTGTCGTCCTTGATTTGAGCTGAAACTGCTGCAGCAGCTTTTACAGAGGCAATACGTGAGGGCTTTGTCCTTATATGTGTAGAAGATGAAGATGACGATGACGGCACGGATTTAGAGGTGGAAGCTTCAAGCTTGACAGCCGCAGCTTTGGAACGTGTAGGCCTCTTAGAGACCGTGGACTTGGAGGGAGGTGGACTATCAGCTATTTCGCTCAAATCCTCGCTCTTGAGAAGATCCGAGTCATCATCATCGTCGGATTCAATTTTGAGCCGTCTACTCAGGTCCATCGAGCCCGAACTTCTGGTGCGCTTGAGAGAGCGAGGATCAGCAATCAACTGATTCGAGGATGGGTCCTCGATCTTTCTCCTCTTCCCTAGGGCGACAGCGCTTGGAGTTACAACTGTTGATGGAAGGAAATCGTCCTCATCATCACTATTTTCCTTGGCCTGCTTCTTATCATCCTTATCATCATCGTCAATATTTAAATTTGATAGTGAAAAACTTGTATTGGGAGTGGAGGACCCTGAACTGGCCCTACTTGCCTCTGAGGCCGAAGTAGAGCTCATTGAATTAGAGGCAACAGCAGCAGCGGCAGCACGAGTCTGTCTTGTAGAGCGAGTGACTCTGCCTGAGGCCACGGAGGCAGTTGGAGTAGCCTTTTTGGGAGGCATTAGCTTGTGTAATGAGAAAGAGTGATGTTGAAGAAAGAATGGAAAGCGATGTCTGTCTGCCAGCGAATGCAGGACGAGAGGTCAAACGAGTGAGGATGGGGTGTAAAGGAAAAGAGAAGGAAACAACACAGCTTGCTTTTTTCTAAATTTTGCTTTGACATTTTTGACATTTTTGGTGGCAAGACCTGTCAAAAAAAAAAGAAATAAAAAGTATTATCTACTTAGCAGTCACAACCAACCATCCCCATCAAGACCTTTTTCTTGTCCCTGCCAACATTCGCTCAAGAAGATGGAGTCCGATCAAGTGTCACCAATGGAAGCAGTGGAGACAAGTGCAACCTTGAATTCAAGGTCACTACCGACAGCTATCCCTGAAATCCTATCCATCACCTTTTCATTTCTTGATAAGGAGACGGTACTTGCAGCATGTCGCGTCGCACGTGTGTGGCACCAGGCTGCAGTGCCTATACTCTGGAGGGCATTGATACAGCCTAAACTTACGCCATCATTCTACACTCAGTTAAAGACAAATGGCTGCCACGTGAAGTATGCGGAGCTAGTCCTAGACACTGACAACAGATGTCATTCGATTGTGCCAATGGAGCTGACCCGTATCTTGCAAGCAACACCACGAATAAAGTATCTTGGACTATACTTGTCACATGGAGAGCTACTAGAGACTACTTCCTCCTTATTGAGGACGATAATGTGCTTGGTGGCACCACAGCTTACAGGCATCGCTCTGGGCATTGGCTTGATTCGTGAAGAAGATGCCCAAATTTTTTTCCCATCGCTTACATCTATCAAGACGATTGAGCTTGTACGTTGTGCCTCGTCCTCAGTCCTCAAATCAATTGGAAACTCACAGCATCGGATGGGCACAGGGCTCTACAGCATAAAGGCAGGCCATACTTCACCAGGAGGTTCATTGGAAGGAACAGACATTGAGCTTTTCGGCGATGTTGCACTGGGCGAGCTTGGACAGAATGTCCCAAACCTGCAACATCTGAGTATCGTCAGAAACCTCAATATCGGGTCAGCTGGATTAGCCGAATTTGCAACGCACTGCAAGACAATTACGCGATTGAATTTAGAAGGCTGTCAACTCATTGAACCAATCGGCATTGAGGCTCTGATTGAGGCGTCGTTGCAGCTTAAATATGTCAAATTAGCTCGGACAGCGACTAATGATCAGGTTTTATTCAAGCTTTCAACACCACCAGAGCGTGCTGCGAAACTAAAGGCTCTATCAATCACACACTGCGTTGACGTCACAAGCTGTGGCATTCGATTCATTTTAGAGCTTTGTGAAAACTTGATTGACCTCGATTTTTCGCATTGCCCATATGTAAGGGTTAATATTTTCAAGGAACCAGCATGGGCATGTGCACAACTCAAAACACTTTCGATGGTTTATATTCACCAGAAAGTCTTGCCACATCAGAATGGTGTGCCGGATAAAGGTTCCACTTCCTACGCTATAGCTCAAGAGACTATACCTTTGCTGATATACCAACAACTTGGCCGACTCACCAAACTTCGAGAGCTTACTATTGGCGGCATGTGGATAGACCCAAAGCTATTCTCTTTAGGGCGCAGGACTCTAGAATCTCTCAAAGAGTTGGAAACACTGCGACTTATAAATTTTCAAGTGCCCCTTACCCGTAAGGAAATCATTTGGATAGTGACGTGGCTCCGGAGCCTTCGTAAGCTTCAGATTGACGAGGGTAGTGTTGATCAAAGTCTTTTGGATACCCTGCTGGAGATCAATACAGGGCTCAAGCTTGAATTATATTCGCCGACAAATCGTCAAATTCAGGCTACGGGAGCCGGTTGGGGGCCTACAGGGGAAGAAGATGCCTATAATACTAGTGGCGAGGAGGACCATAGTGAGATGAATGATAGTCCAATGAGCGAAGGACATTGGGGGTCCGATGATGATGATCGAACACATTCATATTATTCTGGTTACGACGATGAGTCGAGTGACGAGTATGGCAGCGATGACGGTGGATATAGAGGCTATGGAGGCTATGGACGCTATTGGGGATATGGGAGCTACAGAACCGCAAGCGAAGTTCACACAGACGATTCTGAAGAAGAACACCTTCGACAAGAAGAAGAGGAAGAAGAGCGCCTTCGACTGGAAGAGGAGGAGGAAGAAGAACGCCTTCGATTGGAAGAGGAAGATGAAGAAGAAGAGCGTCTCCGACAAGAGGAGGAAGAAGAAGAAGAGCGCCTCCGACAAGAGGAGGAAGAGGAAGAAGAGCGCCTCCGACAAGAGGAGGAAGAGGAGGAAGAGCGCCTTCGACAAGAGGAAGAAGAAGAAGAAGAGCGCCTCCGACAAGAGGAGGAAGAGGAAGAAGAGCGTCTTCGACTGGAAGAGCAAGAGGAAGAAGAACGCCTACGACAAGAGGAGGAAGAGGAGGAAGAGCGCCTTCGACAAGAGGAAGAAGAAGAAGAAGAGCGTCTCCGACAAGAGGAGGAAGAGGAAGAAGAGCGTCTTCGACTGGAAGAGGAGGAGGAGGAGGAACGCCTACGACTGGAAGAGGAAGAGGAAGAGGAAGAGGAAGAGGAAGAAGAAGAAGATCAGGATGACGTGTCATTGGACCGCAGAGTACACATTCGATTTCGGGAAAATCTAAGTTCCCCATCTGCGTCTGAAGTTGAAGACTGCGAGTCGACTTCTGAAGGAAGCTCAAGAGACCATCGATATAACTCTTCAGACTCTGGTTCCGAATCGGCAAATTCAGTAAGCATATCCAGCGATGAACCCGACTACGACTATTCTGATTACGATTAGACCGGGACTGCAGTTAGCTTTCTTCTTTCCAATATTCTCAAAGGATATGAGCATCCCGCAAGCGTGCATTGTACATAGTCAGTCTCTTGATATTGAATAAAAAATCATCCTATTGGTATACGAATACAGACTTCTAATGAATTAGCTCCATGCACCTGAACTTTACTTGCATGTTGGGCCAAAATCTCCCTTCTTTCTAGCTGCTCGCTAAAATACATGAGTTTTGCTGTCCACACTCATCTAGCCGTTTGTTTAACACAACATGGTAGATGTTTATTCAAAATCACAAGATGAAAGAATGATATCGACTGCGCAGAGAGCCAGGAAACAACAAATTGCCTTTCTGGAAACCATAGTGGGTATGCATTTTATTGCTCTATAGACTACATTTTTGGGATGTTGTCTTTTTTTTTTTTTTTTTTTTTTTGAATCGTAATGTACAAGTATTATGAAATGAAAATTGGGGAAGTCTGGAGAAAGAATGGTATTAAAAAACAACGAGGGTAGGAGTGAAAAAAATAAAAAAAGAAAACCAATCAACACTCAACAACCATATTGCTGTTAAAGGCCGTTTGGTTGCGGGAACGTAATTAGCTCTGTCGAAACAACGTTACTTGGCAGCATTTATCGTTGTCGTTGTCGTCGTCGTCGACTTGACCGTCTCTGAAAGGTCCAGGTGTGATGGATGTGCCAGAGCTAGCTCTCCTAGCCCAGGCATTCTATCAGCGCTTTCGCCTTGACCCTGGATCATCAAATTCGAAGTGAGCGAATTGATAGATCCGCCAAGACCTACATCAGCCATATTAATAGTTGTTTGTGACCGTCCCTGAGTCTGTTGAAGACATCGTGTGCTGGAGCTATCCTTCCCATCATCATCGTCATCGTCGTCGTCGTCGTCGTCGTCATCATCGTCATCATCATGGGCACGACGACGTCGCCATATCCCCCCAGTCTCATATCCAAAACGAGGATTCTCATTTGCCTCCAGAACATCATCTTCAGGGTCTCCAAAAATCATGCTAAAGAATGCTCCTGCAGTTTCACGGACATTGGTGGTGGTGGCCGTACCTTTGCGGCTAGGACCATTTATCGCTAAAGCCCCAGAAACGACGCCCATGGATCCTGTCCCCCCTGTCACAGGATTAATGGTAGAAGATGGTGCCCCAGCGGCACTGTTGTTACCACTGTTGGGGCTGAAGTCTCGGCTTAGTTGATGGCGAATGTTATTACCTTGTCCATGACTGACCGTATGACGATGCAATGATGGTCCTGAAAACATAGTTGAGCGAACAGTCAAGGGCATCACCGTCGATCCAGATGTTGAAGGAGTCGTTGTTGTATCTTTGACAAAAGCCACTCGTGGACTCTGATTTGCAGAGCCAGGTTGCTGTAGCGAATTTTGCAGAGCAGTACTGCTGTGATGAGCTGGCCCAGATGGGCCTGTTTGGTAGGGATGACGAACACTCAAGAATGGTGAAGGGAAAGTAGCCGATTGTGGCGAGGCCACAATATTAGATCCTTTGTCGCCCATGACGATATTGTCCATAGCTGCAGAAAATGGCGCAGTAGGAGCAGCAGCAGTAGTATTAGTAGTGAAGCCCACACAGCATTCTTCAGGAAGAAGTGGTACTGGAGGCATAGAAGCACTGCGTCTACAACGCGTGTTATTGCTAATAGATGCTCCATGGCCACCTATGAGGTGAGGTATTGGTGGAGGTTGCAGCGTTGATGAGCGAGGTGCAGATGGAGAAAACTTGCGCAGGTTGGGCATGAAATTCGAATGGTTCATCGAGTCACCCATAATCATGGCTCTTGGTGGTGATGTCGCCAAGAATCCACTACTAGAGATGTGCTCGCTGCCACTACGGACACCATCATCTGACCTACTGTTATTACGTGAATGAGCATGGACTTTTACGGCTGGACCATCTATCGCTGCTACAATAGAACGCATGCCCGATCTATCATCCTGGAAGGACCTCTTCTCGTCATATCTATCCCATTGTGATGATCCAGGTAGTCCTGTAGTAGGCGCTGGGGTGTTGGGCGACGAATCTGTGAAACAGCCTTGCCAGTTGGATGGTGATGGAAGGGAAATACTCTTACCATTCTCAAGGCTGGATGCAATGGTGTTTCTACGCTGAGCTAGTTGATAGTGATGCTGATGGTAATGCATATGTTGCTGATGTACCTTATCCATGATATGAGGAGTCAACAGGTGCTCATTCTCCTTGCCTTCAACTCGGAATTCCAATTTTCCTGCAGTTGCAGAACTGTTCAGAGCAAAGCCCACCTCGACTGTATCATCCAGATCCCAATATCGGTAGAGAGGATTTCTGGGCAACCAGAGCTTGCGATTCAAGGGCTTAAGCAGTGCTGGATGGACATATGTCTCAAAATCTGAGGTCTGATCCTGATAAACAATCTTGGAAGGCGTATGGTCGAAATGTGAAGCCAGGTGTGATCCCATGCCTAAATTATGGAATTCGTAATTTTCTACGTAGAAGCCATATTCATCCAAGAATCCTGTGGGGTGGTGATGGTGATGGCGATGGTGATGGTGATAATGGCCATTATTGTCTTTCTCATCCATCAATGACGATGGGATCTCAGTTTGAGGTCCATCCCTCGGGTCATCTCCCACTGTGAACAATTTGATCTCACGAGTCGAGCCTTGTTTCGAGGAGAGCTGTGAAGATGAGTCCAGGATATCCTTAGTATGGATCTTGAGCCCCAGCGAGTTCCGAGAACTGCTTTTTTGTGGTGCTTCCACATCTTGAAGATCTTCCATCATGCCAGACATACTGAGGCCCAAGTTTTCCGCACCCATGTAATATCCGCTTGCATTCGATGTTCTCTTTTCTGATCGGTTACCTGACATCTTGGTTGAGGAAGAGCTGCTCATGACCGGTGAAGTGCCAGCCATTTCTATTTTTTCAGAGTCATGGCTATTTCTTGCGACTTTCTGATGTCCATTCGCCTCGGCAGGCTGAGACTTGCCTAAAGTAGCTACATTGCACCCATTCACAACACCATCATCGTTGACAGCACCAGAAGAGCCACCATCATCCATGTCAACACCTTCATCGCTCTGACCAACCTTCCTTCTACGCAAACTTTGAGGCCTCACGATGGCACTCGAACATGCTAGCTCAGCTTTTGCCAGCATAGGGATCTCATTCATCGTGTAGGATGAATCATCATCAAAATTTCGCAAACCGGTGTCCAGCGGCAAAAACTTTGTCCTTGATCTGAATAGATCGTGACAGAGAATCTTGAAATAAGCTGTAAATCCGATCAGGGTAACACAAAAGAAACCTGCAACGAGAGCCTTCTTTGACCAAAGGATTCCGACCATCATGATCTGAAAGATGATAAGGCCATCAGTTGTGTACTGGAAAACATGTCGGAAGAATTTGCCACTGTTTTCGTATTTGCGGATGTAACAGTATGCCAGCTGATGCTTGAAGACCAGGAGCGCAAAAGCGAAATATACTACAGCAGCCACGAGGATTAATGGATTAATGAGTGAATAGATAAAGGTGATGACGATAGAGAGAATGTTTTGCGGATAATAGTAATAATATTGGAATGCCCACGGCGTAGAAGCTCGCTGAAGCGATCGAGGTGTCTGTGTCAATTTTCGAGCGGTGGCAAATGCATGAACGATCAATTGAGACCAAACCTGGACAAGTTCCAGTGCATGCGTGCAGGTGTTGAAGACAATGTAAAAGACAAAAAAAGTTGCTCCGAGAGGCAAACTATCGGCAAGAAGAGTGAAAATGTTGGTCGGTTGTTGAATCAATGTGAGAATAGTTTTCAATATGGCAGTTCCGATCATGAAGACGAACAGAACGTTGAAGATCAGGAAGTGATAGTAACGTCGAAAGACTCTGCCTTCTAGGGCTGAATAGGACACTGGTAACTCTTGCTTTGTGATTTCTATTCACAGAAAAAAAAAAAAAAAAAAAAAAAAAAGTTGTTTGTGTAACAAACATGTGTGGTTCATTTTTAGTGTTTGGTGTTGTGTATGGACATGAATATTCTTCGTTAAAAAAAAAAAAAAAAAAAAGTCGCTTGTCTGACCTAGGATGATGACAGGAGCAAGGGCCAAAAAGATGGTGACAAAAACAATGGGAAGCACATTCTGTATTAATGACTGAATCAAAGGCGATGCCTTGAGGATCGGTGCTAGGAACTTGAATTTTTCAGACAAAGCATCTGCAGAGGTCAGCAGCAAGAAAGACGAGGTCGGGAAGATCCAAAAAATAGTCAGCACCCTATGGAAACAAATGATGTAAGAGCATGAGGATGGATGAGAATGAAGATTCCATTCATTATCGGGTTCCAGGATGAGGAGGCGACCAATATAAGTTAAGAAAAAAACAAGGTTAGATATTAATATTTTAGTTCGGTTACTTGTTTTTTTTTTAAAAAAAGGACCCACCAAATACTCAGGTTGACCACAATAGATCGTGAGAAGCGATTGCGAAAGCTAGAAGTCAAATTACTCCAGAGCACATCTCTTGGCTCCATAGCTAGTCTCACATTCAGACCCTGAGGTCTGGAATCGATCTTGGCTTGAGCACACAATTGTGCAGATAAATGATGTTTGAACGTGACAAATCCAAAGGATGTCGACTTGTATCTCAAAGATCCATCCCGCAGCTCGCCTACTTTTCGATCCAATTTGTTGTACTTGCGAACCAAATAATCAATCGAATTGACACGATCTCCTCCTTTCTTAAATCGATGGACCTGACGGGTGGGTTGAAAATTGTCGAGTATCTGGCGATCCAAGGCTGCAAGTGCATTCCAGACCGTATTATTATCACTAACGCTGCCTTGGTCATGTCGATGTAACTCTTTATTATAATCATTATCCTCATCTTCTCCATTTTCTGCCTTGCCATGGACATAGACATCAATCAAATCCGAATGTTGAGAGAGTGCAGAGAGTGGTATATTGAGCTGGGGCTGTTGTTGCTGTTGTGAATTAGATCGTTTATGTCCTTCTCGTCTATGTACGAAAATGGATTTGCGAACTTTACGATACTGCTTATTATCCAAATGAAGGTCCTGAGCCATCCTCTCTAACGTTATCATATCCATGCTCTGAGCTGTGGTTGAATTACTCTTATTGTGCTTTTGTTGACGTTGATGGTGATATGGGGACTGCGGCTGTGACGATGGTTGGAGAAGGGGTTGGTCCTGAGTGATCGAACTTGACAGGGGCGATGGCTGGACTCTGAATTTACCCTGCCTGATACTCTCTAACACTTCCTGAGCAAGCTCTATATGAGCCTTTTCCAGCATATTTAACACGCTCTCTCTCCTGTCGAGCTTTTGATTGAGTCGACCACAATGTTGAACTACAGTTGCAGACTCGACAGGGCCCATTTTGAGCGATTCGAAATACTGTTTCAATGCTGCGTCCGAACGTAGGTTTGAGGGTAATCGACTAAGAAAGATGGAACGCTCTGCAATCTCTCCTTGACGAATCCGTTGGAGTGTATACTCCCTTCTCAGGTCCATCCACTGCCAATAGTTCTTGAAGAGCAAGAACATCCAGCTGATCGTGACAACGTAGGTGAGAATAACATGAGCCCACAACACATCTGAGCTATCCGCGAGGTTGGCGATACTCAATCGAGGTACTTCTGTTTTATTACCATCTCCATAATAATGAATTGGAAAGAGGATTATGCCAACCACAATTGCGTTGAACACACAGAACTGGAGACACATTCGAAGGAACCGTAAAAACATGACTGCATCCAGACCAACGTTCGCAATGTAAAATTCCTCCGATAATCGAATTGTTGGTAAGATCCAGCCCAAGAATTTCATTGACAAGGGTGGCGAAGGGTTCCTGCATGTTGGTTTTTTTTTTTTAGGGCAAAGAAGATGAAATTAAAAATTAAGATAGTTTTGCACCGTTAGACCCTGCTGTATCAAAAATCGACATCTTATTCTGTTCAAAAGTAAAATAAAGTATAAAATATAAAATATAAAATAAAAAGACCGAAGGTGTGGGAGGAATGTGGAGGTGTGAGGTGCGAAATAATGTTGGTTCCTGAGACAAGGAGGTTTTAATAAAAAAAAAAAAAAAAAAAAAAAAAAAAAATTACATTTTAAGTCGACATCGAGGTGAGTACAAGTATTGAAGAGTCTTTTTGCGTCTATTCCATTCGAACACTCCGATGCAGACGACACTGACACCAGCACTGAGTCCAATCTGAGCAACCAGACCGTCGAATGTCGGTACAATGAACCGGGACTTGTAATACGACATTGTTCTGGCTTCAAGCTTCACACGCCCCTGGTAGCAGAGATCCCGCTTCTCTCCTGATTAGATGTACTGTGCTGTCGCTGAATGGCTAGTAGAATGGAATGCCACAGGATGGAGTGAATGAAAGAAGAAGGAGAAGGAGAGAAGGAATTGTGTATATTTTTTTTTGAATGTATTTTTGGAGTCGTAAAAAAAAAAAAAAAAAAAAAAAAAATTAAAGTGCTTTTTTACAAAAGAGTGTTTTATATGAAGCACTTTGTGGGATAAAATAAGACAGAAAAGGAGTTGAATAGTTAAGATGAGAATGATGAAGTAAAGAGATAGAAGATAAGGAGGAAGAAGAAAGAGAGTCCAGCTATAGGTGAATAATAAGAAAGGTACAGAGGGAAAGAGGAGAGGAGAGGAGAGATCAACAATTGTGCAGCGATCCCCGTCTTCCTGTGAAGCTGACAATTATTTTTTGTTGCCAATAAAGTCAATGAATAAGAGAGAAAAATACGTTCAGTGCCAGAATTGGGTGGGAGAGTGAAATTGAATTGAGATACCGGTTTGAGCTAGGCTTGCTTATAACAAAAAACCAACCAACCAAAAAGAGCACTGGATGCGAGTGCTTCCTCCACTCAAGCAAAAAACACACTCCAAGGAAATTGATGAATCACTTTTCCTTCATTCCTTCATGGAAAAAAAAAAAAAAAAAAAAAGACAGCCCAACGCCACCTTCAGCGCAGCTCCTTTGTTTAATAAGAGTAATAAGACGTAAAAAGAGTATGAGCAGAGACATTTTAATCAGGAAAAGAGAGGGGGAGAGAAAGTGAGGGCTTTTCTTCAATCTCCATTTTTCATCTCTAACGATAAAGGCTGTGTGTTTGGAATGACCGCCTCTCTTTTCTCTTCCCGTTGTGCATCCACATTCTCTGCTACATTTTTTGTTAATTTTGGTGAAACGTTTGATGGATCCATCCTGAAACTATTTGTCCACCCGGACAACAATCACCATCTCTTTGTAACTCAGTTGATCGTCTGTCGTCACCATCGAAATCTTCGAGATCATACATACACATTTACATTTTTATAAAACATTTGTATATACAAAAATAACAACACCAGAAGAAAGTATATACTATGTTATATGTATATATATATATATATATATACATGCTTTTAATGGCGAGCAGATGCTAGTTATGCAGAAACTGGGGCATTGAAAGAACAAAGCCGTCAATATGCATGACCTAATGCGAATTTAATTATAGTGAACTCAAATGACATGACAGAGTACGGACCAATGAACCATTGAAAGCACAGCTTCAGTCTGTCAAATCCGACGGAGAATGACAGATAAATAGACGGATATTCCTTTTCCCCCTTTTTTTTAAAAAAAATACATGAACTTTGTTTCCATGTGGGATTTGACGGTCATCAATTAGCCATGAATATCAGAGCAGGAATGATTTTATTATTTATGCACGTATTGAAAATATAAAATGCAGTTGAAAAAACGGTAGAATGTACATGTCATATGTCATATTGAAAGAGCAAACAATCTACTTCTTGTTCTTTTTCTTCTTTTTCTTCGATCCTGTGGCTGAAGGCGCTGGCGAGGAATCCATGCTATCAATCATATCATCCGAAGGACTTTCTGCTGTCGTATTTTCAAACACCGTAGTCGGTGTCAGAGGCTCTTTCATCGTCGCCGTTGTAGACGTTGCTATAGAGGCCACCGATCCTGTGGACTCTATTGATTTCTTGACCGAATGCTTCCCTCCTTGTTCATCCATCTCTTCTGTCGCTGCTGATGCTATCTCGGGAATCACTTTCAAATCACTTAGATGAGATGAATACTGCTGTACTTGATAGGGACGCTGCCTCTTTTGTTTGGCATTTTCCATCAAACTTCCTTGCCCGCTCAAGTCTTCAGCAATCGACTGTGGATGGCGGCGCTCTGGAGGCGCTTTGGTAGCCGGATCATGAGAAGATATCTTTGGCGTAGAAATACGACTACTCTTGATCGATCCTGTCCTGAACGCGCATTCGTGATCTTCATTCAACAAGGGCTGGTTCTCCCTGCCTAAAGCCTCTGTAGATGTATTCCTTGATAGTAAAATGGTCTTTCCTGTAGACATGTAATGCTTCGGGTTCTCCACCGAGTGCCCCGTCAGATTGGGCTCGCCTGTAGACTGTTCTTTAGTGCTTGAGCTGTTCACAGGGGCATTATTAGGCACTAGAAGTGGTGTCGGCGCTGGAGACTGGAGAAAGTTCTTCAGGTTCTTGATCATGTTGACATTTCTAGTTGGTTTCCGAATAACCTTGATCTTGTTGTGAACATCCACATATACATCCGATTCATCCACAATCTCTTCGCCCAGCAACTCCTCGATTACGTCCTCCAATGTGATTACTCCTACAGGAGCTCCAAATCCACCTGGTTCCGATGTCACCATAGCCATATGAGATCGTCCCTCCTGGAAAAAGTTGAGAATGTCCAAGCAACTGGTGTTAGGAGCAGCTTCTGGCAACGAGTTGATCGTAAATTGTCGTACTGGAATATGGTCCTGAGGATCATAGGTAATGAGTCGCTTGACCAACAACATCCCAATAAAGTTACTTGGATCGTCGTGGCGGTAGATCGGGATACGCGAATAACCAGCAGAAACAATTTCTTCCATCAAATCTTCATCAAGGATAGCATCTTCACTCAATGTGAACACGTCTTCTAGTGGCGTCATCACCTGAGAAACGGATTTTTCCTTCAGATCCAGGACAGAAGCAATAATCGTCACTTCATCATCTGTCAATTCGCCAATCCCATCGACTTGGTGCAACGAAACAAGCGTCTTGAGTTCGGTCCTACGATAAGTCGTTCCGTGATGGACTCCGAGCCATGAATCCAGGATCATGGCAATTGGATAGGCGATAGGCGACATGATGTACATAAAAACCATCATTGGTTTAGCACAGTGAGCTCCAATAGCAAGGCCATAGCGCGCACAGATTGCTTGAGGGATGATCCTAGAGGTACGAATTGTTGGTGCATGCTTGGATTCATTAAAAATATAGTAACGGAATTAACAAATACAAAATGGAACACGCCAGCTTATTCAATCACATCGATCATGCTGGTTTGCTTACTCTCCAAAGACTACAATCAACATTGTTGAGATTAAAATAGCGACGATCCCCCCTCCTAATTCAGAATCTAAAACAACGGGCAGCGTCTCGTTCACGATAACGTTTCCTAAGAGCAAAGTCACTGTGATTTCATCGTGCGTAACATAAATGGTCCATTAAATAAAAATATTCCGAACTTGATGAAATTGAGACTAAAAAGCTCGTGGGCCAATGAAAGTGAAGGAATATTCATCTTTACCTAAAACCCAGTGCTTCCCTCTCGAGAGTAAGCCATAGACGATTTCGGCATGGATTTGCTCTTTAGGACTTCCAGAAGCCATAAGTACATGCAGATTGGTTTCGTCCAAGCCCATCAGTCCAATTGTCAAACCTTGAGACAACATGAAATAGCAGCATGCTTACAGTGAGAACAAGAACCCTTTCAAATAGAGTGGAGCACAGCACCAATAACATTTCCTCAAAAATAGGAAAGAAACATGTCCAACTGTTTACTTGTGGACTTTTTTTGGATACAACTTCAGCGGAGAACAAAAAAAAAAAAAAAAAAAAACTGAACCTACCTGCGAAGATGCCTCCGAGCATGACCAAAAAGACAATCAACGCCATCTTTAGCCAAAATTCAAGAGACGTTACATCGCCTTCTCCATGTTCGGGTTCATATTCCTGCTTTGAGGCAAGCGCAAATGATTTAAACTCTGAATCTTTACAAAGAGCGAAGACTTGTTGTTGGTGTTGTTGTCGGTGTTGTTGTCGTGAGAAAGTCGAGGCCAACTTTGTCAAAAGAACAAAGTTTACAAAAAGAAGCACATAGATCACAATGTTTTTAAAGCCTAATGAATGCGGAGTAATATCTTGTTTGCTGACATCCTTCTTCATGTTTGTATCACTACTTTTACTGAGCGGCGGATCCGATTCTATTATAGGTATATCGACAGTAACTTCCTTTCCTCGCTGCTGTCGCCGTTGCTGTTGCCGGGAGTGCTGGTAAGATGAATACTCCATTTGTTTTGAAATTTGAGCTATTACTATTGTACGGATAAAGGGAAGGCAGGACCGATCAGTCTTTAACCAACTGTCCCTATCAGGAGAGGAAACAGTAGTGAAATGAAGAAATGAGAATGGGAAGGAGGAGAACTAGAATGTCAGCCTGCAAGATGAATGAGGCGAATGAGAGACAAAAAATTATAAAAAAAAATAAAAAATAAAAAGCGGAAAAGACAAATAAAAGAAAAAGGACAACAACGCTTCGTTTACTCCCCCTTACTTTTTTCTTTCTTTTTTTTTTTTTTTTTTTTTTTGTACCCTAGACGAGTGGAGATATGCAAGTTCAAATGGTGCACGCGTTTGTAACCGATCTATCTGTTTCCAGCGTAACAATTGAATCAGCCAAGCAGAAATACTGCTTGAGCCACGTGATGGTATCCATTGCAATCGTTGGAGTAGCATGACTATGTGATCTTTAAAGTTTCTCCAGATCCAAGATCCGAATTGAACAAAATGCAGCATGGTCATATTCCAGAATAATAATAATACACATTTATATAAATATATATATCCATCCTTAGCAACAGATAGATAGACTATTGTAGGAGAAAAAAGCACGAATAATAAAGAAATGGAGGAGGGTGATGAAAAATCTAGATTCCAAACCAAGAAATAATAATTGTCAAGATCATGACCAAATTGATATGGGTCTCTTAAACAGATTTGAACAAATCCGTAAAGCAAAGATTCGTTGCACAAGTTTAAAAAGACCTAACCAACAGGACGCCACCAAAAATCCTTCACTCACCCAAAGTCAAAAAAAAAAAAAAAAAAAAAAAAAGTCAAAACAAAAAACATTCCGAGGTTCTCATTGGCCATCAGCCACAGTAGATAATTGCTCGACGTGATGGTGCCATCGACATCGCGGTCACGCCATCCAACCCAATCTTTTTTTGTCTGTGCCTCGCCCATTGACCAATTAGTAACCATAGTCTCCTATATCACTTCTGTATTCATCGTCTTTTTTTTTTTCCCTCTTGTTCTTGCGTTTGCAGAAGAATCTCATTATCAATTCTTGTCTCTTCTTTCCTCTTCATTTTTAATCAGCTCTGTATCTTTACACAACTTTTGCTTTTCTTTTCTTTCTTTTCCTTTTATTCTTCCTCTTTATATAATTCTCTCTCAAACAATCCAAACAAACACAAAAAGGTCGTCATGGTCCGTTCAGCAATCGATCCCATCCGTCCTGGAGCATCCCTGATTCTCGCCTGGCAGATCAAACATAAACATGTTGTCATTATCGGAGGCGGTTTTGTCGCTGCTGGACGTACGTATTGCTCTTCTTCCGGTGGTCGATCCTAGCCCGTGCAGCCCTCTTTTCAATCTTTTGTAGCTCCAAATGTTGAATATTATAATGAATTGTTTTGTTTTGGTCTGTGCATTGACAATACTCCTCCCTTTTTTTTTTATTAATCACTTTTAGGCCTTGTGAATGTCTTGGAAGCAGACGCAAGAGTCACTTTGATCTGTCCAGAGAACGAAGAATTGTCAGAAACTGTACGCCAACATTTACAAGACCATCCAGAGACTACTCGTCTTGTTGATAGGCCCTTTCAGGATTCAGACCTCACAACTCGGTTCGGTGAACATACAACAACAGTTGCCACAGTAACAGCAACAACACAAAACCAACATTCTATCGATACAGATAACAACTTGAATGGTGATCTCGAACCTGCTGTTGATATGGTTCTCTCTGCAATCGATGATATCCCACTTTCAACCCATATCTATCACCTTGCAAAACGTCTTCGAATCCCTGTAAACATCGCAGATGTGCCTCCACAATGCGATTTCTACTTTTGTTCAACTCATCGTGACAAAGCCTTACAGGTGGCTGTCTCTACTTCCGGTAAAGGCCCTAAACTAGCCAACTTGGTTCGAAGGCATATTGCAGATCATTTGCCGTACAGAGTTGGAGATGCGATCGAGCAAGTTGGCGTCCTTCGTGCTAAACTAAGAAAAATGGCCCCTGGTCCTGAAGTAGGGCCTAAACGAATGCAGTGGATGAGTCGTGTTTGTGAGCAGTGGAAAATGGAGGACCTAGCAGAATTGGAGGAGAAGAGTATGCAGGTCATCTTATCAGGCTTTCGTGATGACAAGGTCTATTCATATGATGAAGTCTTGCAAAAGTTGCGCCTTCTGGAGTCATCATCATTGTCATTGGCTGATCGTAAAATTGATGTGACCGCTGCTTTTGTGGAACAGAAACAAGAACAAGAGGAACATAAACACAACGTGAGCGCTCAATCGCAAAGTGGCAGATTAATTCTTGTCGGTGCTGGTCCAGGCGATCCTGAATTACTGACTCGAAAAGCTGTTCGTCTGTTGGAGGAGGCTGAGCTCGTTGTTGCTGACAGACTGATTCCATTGGATGTACTTGATCTTGCTCGAGGTGAGGTACGTATCGCACCCAAGAAACGTACCATCCTTGCTATTGAACAAGAAAAGCGTGAGCAAATCCCAACTGGTTACGATAGCTCAGACAGCTCCGTCAGCTCCGTCAGCACTGTTTGCTCCGATAGCGACCAAGACTCGGTTCTACCAAAGTCAAGGTCTTCAGATTATATCCAGGACCAGCTTAATGAATGGTGTCTACAAGGTTTGCGTGAGGGTAAAACTGTTGTTCGACTAAAGCAAGGTGATCCCTTCATTTTTGGACGTGGTGCCGAAGAAATCTTGTTCTTCCGTGAAAAGGGGTTTGAAGCCGAGGTTGTCCCTGGAATCTCGTCTGCATTGTCTGCACCCTTGACAGCCAACATCCCCTTGACTCACCGAGGGTCCGCAGATCAAGTAGTTATCACCACAGCACAAGCTAAAGGAGGTGTTCTACCAGATAACTTCCCTACATATGATAGCAAGAGGACTGTTGTCATTCTGATGGGTGTAGGCAAGGCTAAGGAGATCTCGGATCTGATGCAGTCACCAAAACTGAGCTGGCCAGCCAATATTCCCGTGGTTGTGGTTGAGAATGCTCATTGTCCAGAGGAGAGAGTGATGGATGCAACCCTTTCCACCTTAGCACAGGTGGTAGAAGAGCAAAAGGCAGTGCCACCAGCTGTGTTTGTCATCGGGTGGGCAGGATCTGTTCTTCGCAAAGCCTTGTAATATTCACCATCCATCACCTCACTGCATATTTAATTTATTTACGTCTGTATTATTTATATTTTAATCATATATCCTCCTGCGCATTGTACATAAACCCAAGATTGATCTCCTATTATGTTCACCCAGAGTGCTTACTCTTTTCTCTTTTGATGAATTATGAAGCTGTATTGTCGATCATGGCCGCTCTCCTCATGCACAGCTTTGCAGGTGCTGTATCCACTTGATAAGATTGCATGCAGCTATTAAAGATGGGCAACGGTGTCGTCCTAGCTGTGGCCGTTGTATCTGCTTGTTAAACTCATGAAGTAAATTGGAAACGCCTGCTATCAGATTTACCAGGCCGCCATTCATAAAGCCTACTAGCCTGCCATCAAGATCTGCTTCTATCATCTACAAAAATCAACTTTTTTTTTAAAGGCCATTCATGTACCACAAGATTTATGTAGACGCTGGAATACATACCAATTTTATGATAGTAAGAATGTTGACAGCGTTACAGGCCATTTTTTCAATTAAAAGGTACATCAATGTTGTCGGACTACCTGTTTCATTTTCGTCAGGACCACAAACACTATCATATTCGCATGTATCATTAACCTCCTCAGGCGGGACAATACTAGCAGGGTCTGGTAGAACTTTTTTACTTATGACCGCTCTTCTCCACTGTTGTTGCAACAGTGTCGCTTCTAAAATCCATCGCTGTAAGAGCTGTTGCGCAAGTACAGGCCCCGCATGCTTCACCAGTCGATTAATGAAAAGTTCCTCATGGCTATTGGCATAGACACCAACCAGCAGCCTCCAAACAGTCCTACTATCTGCCTATTAGGGGATTCAAAATTATTTAATCAACATATCCTTTGGAACCCTTACATTATAATAATAATAAAAAAAGATATGGGCATAATCCATATTACGTCTGCTCTTACAGAACCAATGAGAATATCAGTTAGAGTGTCAACAAGCAAATCAAGGTAGCTAAGCAGTTCGTCCCTTGTCTCAGCTGGTGTAGCGCATTCCATATCCTGTCCTCGTATATTGTGTAATCGACGAATAATTAACTCTATAAGGCTAGTTACTAGCTTTGCAAGAACATATCCCTGTGACTCATCACTTTCGTTGAGGAATTTGTTTATGGCGATTGCAAACCATATTATGACTGCAAGATCATCAGCTGAAATCCAAAAAGTGTGAGGGCGACACAAATGTGTCTTGACTAACAAAAAAGTTCCAAGAATTGCGATATGGACCTTGGTGTATTGCGTTGTAGATGGTGGCTGCTGCAAATAATGTATATTCTTGTTGGTTTGCTCTAGACTTTCTTCTATTATTTCCTGGATGACAACCCAGAGCGATGGTAGAGCTTGTGGGTCGTCATCAAAGATGCTTTCTATGAAAGGAAGAGAAAATGAAAATCCTTTAATAAATGACTGAGAAGTCATATGTATAATGAGACATAGTCCTCTAAGACTAGGTATGTCTTTACCTCTGCAGTGCTCGCTAAAAAATATGAGTAGTTTTAGCGTAGAACCGAATGCGCAGTAAAATACGTCTTCATCTTCAACCATTTCGTTCTGGATGGTTTCAATGTAAAGCAGGAGGCGTTCAATACCTTTTCAAATATTTGAACGTTAGCTTGATACACAATATAGAGCATCCTATAGACATAACTGAGGAAACTGCTGAGAAATGCTTCGGCATTTTACCTGCAGAGGGCTCTGTCATGATTATTTCCCATTTAAGTAGAGGATCCTGGCCTTCAGGAGCGTTTAGTAAAGGCACAATCGAATCGAACACCTGCCAGAAGTAGCTCATCACTGATCCAGCTATCATTATTAGTGATAAGATGGTTATACGATAGCCCAATTTAGGTATCAAATCCTAACATACCCTCAGGCATAATTTCTGCGCTGGAAAGCTGGGTACATATCCAGCTGGCAATAGGCTCGAGAGCCAGCTTTGGAGTCTGTTCGAAGGCATCGTAGTGTCCCTCAATGCTAACAGCTGTCATCCTGACGATGCTGCATAGTACATAAAGGATATGTCGTGTTTTAAGGTCGTCGCACTCAACATCTTTAGATTCAGCCACATGGCATGCCAGTTTGAATAAATCCTATGCAAGCAATACCATCCAAGTGCTTGAAAATGAGAAGCCATCTAAGCTCTTTGTAACATCATTTTTTGCTCATAACTTACCTTCATGGAGCAGAGAGCGCTTGGATAACCCAGGATCATAAGTGAAATGTACTGTACCATGCTAGATTCCATGAGTTTCATCTGTCTGACAGGCTCAACAGGAAAATGCTTGAGCAGCCATATCAACATCTATGGTTATAGAGCCACTAATTAGCTCCACAATCACCCGAGTGAAATCAGGCCCAATAACTTATTTAGAGATTGACGTGTACCAATTCCTGAAATGTCTCATCTGAAGGGTGCGGCCCGTGCCTGCCACGATTCCAGTTGTGTCTCCAAATCCAAGGCAAAATATCCTGTAGGCAGTCTTCAATCACTCTTTTGCAGAATCCCCCTTCTGGGCCGCATATTGATTGTCTAATACCGCTCATGATCCTTAGGAAGGTGAAAGGCCTAGTTTCGACACCTTTTGGCTCCAGCTTACTTTCCGTCCTCTATGATGGCGCAGTAAAAAGTAACGTTGAGGGCGAAGGCATACTAGAGATATCTTCAATGTGCTCAATCTATTGAAGGCTTACAATATATATCCATGTTAATTGTATCCAACTCGAGCCATAAAAATGTTCGAGTCTTTTCTCTTTCGCGACCAATTTCAAAATAGACTCATGAAAATGCTTTATATCTCTATTTTCGAGCACAGTGTTGTCAAACAAGGTTAGTTACAAGTGAATAGATGCTTAAGACTCTGCTATGACTGCAAGAATTTACCCGGAAGGTCTGCATCTTTTGTAGCGTAGATAAATTATAGCTACCGCCCATCGTTGGCATTCCTGGAACAACTCCTGAGATAAATTCGCGAAGCTATCTTTGCAAATGAACGATGCCAAGCTATCACCTGGGCAGTGCATCAGAAAGAGAACCATAAGTAGCCAATTCGCTTTAATGCTTTGTCGAATTGGAGAAGCTGAAAAGCCTTACTATTAATTGCCATGAGGGCATCTGGTGATGGGAACCTATCGCCTTGGCGAAAAGAAGTGCCGCTGTCGTGTGTACCAATAAAGATATTCCCATATTCAGTGATCGTAGTAACCAAGGCTCTACAAATGGCGCTATCCAGCGCAGTAGCTGTGGTTCTAGAGCATCTCAGTGCGTGAACAAGCAGATCATATTTATCTACAAATGTATAAATTGTTAATACCTATTAGATAAACACCAATTGCAACGTGACAAGTTGAAAAGTATATATATAATAAAAGTAACTGGATTTAATTGGACAAAAGCAAGGATTTACAAAGGCCGTTAACGAATTCTATTGCAGTTCGTTGGATCCAAGGGTCGGTATGGAGTTTTTTCAGATGCTGCAGTAACAACTCCAGACCGGTTATTAATTGGATGATTTCATTAGTGCATCCTGGTAACTTTTTTTTTTAAAAAAAAAAAAGAGAGAGAGAGCAAGTCGTGAATATATATGTGTATGTAGTAGCTCTGATTCAAAACCTCTTACCTACCAAATGCCATGGCAGAAGGTAATGTTCATAAATCCGTAGAACTAAACATATAAGGTCTTTGAACACGGGTGATGTGAAGTCGTCTTCGCTTTCCAGAAGCGTGTATAAAATAGTAAGAATGGAAGCTAAAGCTTCCTCATCTGTGATTTAATGTCAAAAAAGTTTAATAGAAGGGAAAAAATTAACCTTAATAATACCACAAATTCTTTTCGCAACTTGGGGCTCAGTTGACCCACATGAGAGAAGGAGCTGACGGAATGAGAGCCGATCTAGACCATGTAACGAGATGCGTTGCTGGTGAATTCCTCCCAAAGCTTGATAGATTGGTGTAAAAAGATGAGTTATTAATGGCTCGATGACCAAGTAATCAAATGTCCTGTTCTTGGCGGAATGGGTAGTGTCCTTCGAAGGCAATCTGTGGTAGGCCGCCTGCATGACATTGCATACTAATTCTAACTGTGGAGACAGAGCTATTTCATGGCTGAAAAGCTCGAGTCGACCTATGACGCGAAAAGGGATTGACTTAATCTATATATTGTCTGTAATATAACTTTTTCGGTTGAGTTGTTCCCCCTAGTTGTCTCATTTTATTCCGCTTTGTGAGTACCATGTAACGAAGTGAAGAGCATATCGAAGAGTTCTCTTGAAAACTCAAGAGTTTTGTTGATGGTATTGTCAAGTTCTTCTGCTGAAAGCATAGCGCCCGAGCGTTCCATGAGCTGAGGGTCTTGCAATGCGACCAACTGTTTGAGTGTCCTTTCAAGCACTGAAGCTACTTCTTGAATTTTGCATGCCCTCATCTTCATTACATAGAATGGATCTTTTGTGAACAGAAGGAGGATAAGTTTATTATGACCCCCAGCGAAGAGCTTCTTTCTTTTTCAAAGCTAATGTGAATGACATCACATGCCTTTATGAAGCCACCAAGCAACCAGTTAATCCAACCAGCCTAGACAGCCCAGACAAGTCTTATGCTTCGAAGTGTTTTGAAGTGCGTGGCTATCTTTTGGCTATGCTTTGAAGTATAAAGTGTGGATTTCTGTTCAGAAGGATATTGATGAAGAATGTATCACGGTTTCGGATCTATTTTTTACTCTGGATAATGTGCTTAATTGCCTATTGCATCGCCTTTGCACATAAACAAGTCTCAACGATTGGTCATAAAAAGTTATGAACGCAATCGGAATGCTGTCATTCACAACTCGCAGCACAGACGTTGTTCACAGCTTTTTTAAATACAAAGACACCAGGATTCACGTTATGAATTACACCTTTCATGGTTTCTCATTGATATTCCATATTTTGATGTACATGTACTTGTAAAGGCCTTTTTTTTTCCCTTCCCTTGCGGGATAAACTCTTGCATTGGACCAATAGATCCAAAAAAATAAAATAAAATAAAAAAAAATAAAAAAAAGAGCACAAGGCGTGGCACAAAAATGCCCAAGCCCCGTCCTTTGGATCTCCATTCTTGATCAGAAACCATATCTTACTTTCACAGTCTTTAGTTTTGCACTTGTCAGCATAGAAAACAAGAGGAAAATCCTTTCGATATTTTAGGGACATAAAAATAAACTTAGAAGACAGGTTTTTTTTAAAACAAATCTTCATCCAACTTCTCATCGCTCTTGACATTCATTTTCAGCCCTTGTTTAATTTGATCTCATGACATGCTGTCAGTACCACCCATGACAACCATAATGTCCACAACGACAAAAACAATGACGAACCAGGGATCAAGAGGGAGGAGGGGTAGCGATTGTATTGGTTATCCACACAAAAACAGAAAGCCAGGCACAGAATTATTCTCTGGTCAATTGTTCCTGAAACACCTCTTATCATCATGCATATTATTGACGCTCCTCTGTTCACGCTCACTTGCCCAGTCACCATCGCCGGCAACATCTTCTCCTGTTACTTCGCCTCTTGCTGCTTCACCTCCTGTAGCACCCTTTCCTGTCAACAGTGCTGCATATGCTAGAACTGCTACAAAGCTCTACATCGTTGGAGGCATCACCGGCAACCTTGTCTATTCTCAATTCTTTTCCTTGGATCTTGCTGTCCCTTGGAATGCTTCCACGCCAGCTTGGCAACGACTAGCAGATGGTCCGAGACAACATTTGTTCCCTGCAGTTTTCTCTGCAGATCAGAAAACAATGATCACCTTTCACAGTGGATCCACCTTTGCAATGCGATATAATGTTGACTCTGATACATGGTACCCTTCCAAAACTGTTGCCGAATTTGGGGTTTTACAAGGTGTAGGTGCAGTCACTGATCTATCCACAGGACTTGTCTATATGGCAGCAGGATATACTGCCATGAGGTCACAGATGAGCGTTTACAACTTTAAAAAAGATGCCATCAGCTCATCACCAAACCCACTTCCACAAGAGAATACGCTCTTCAAGGCGCGCGCATATTATGGAAACGTGTGGTCGAAACATAGAAACAGTATCTTATACTTTGGGGGCTATGACACTGCTTTAAAAGCTTTGCCCCAGGATAATGTAGTGACTGAGTATGTCCCTACTTCGGGACTCTGGCAAACGTTGGTAAGTCAACCAAACAATCAAAACAAGCACTTTCTTGAAGCAAATAATGGATTGATTAATTTACTTTACTAACAAATATCTTATTTATTAACAAAACATACAATACTAGAGCACGACAGGTGTTCCACCACCCATGCGTGCCGACCATTGTATGGCGACAAGTATGTACATATGTTTAATATGAGTAAAGTCATAGAGGATCAATGGCTAAATATGTTCTCAATCAAAAAAGAAAAAAAAGAGCTAACATTTTTTTTATTTTTTTTAATTGATTACATTTGGATCAAGATGACGACGGTACTCTTATGGTCGTGTATGGTGGTCGACTGTCGAGCACGAGGGGCTACGCTGGTGATATTTATATCCTTGATATTGTGACCCAGACATGGCGCTGTGGTACAACAGGGCCAATCAGGGCTTACGCAGCATGTACCATTGCTGGAAACCAGCTTCTTGTCTGGGGGGGACGTGTTAATGACAAAGATATTGTTGACCAGGACGTCCTAATTTACGATTTGGAGCGCGATCAATGGGTGAAAAACTACATCCCTCCCTCATCTTATAATAACAAAAATCAGACCTCTCCAGAAAAACCAGGATCAGTGGGGCCTGACTACGGTTATCCTGACAACAGCAACGAATCTTCTTCCTCCTCTCACACAGGCGCTATCGCTGGAGGAGTTATTGGCGGCATTGCAGTAGTCGCGGCCACTATCCTTTTGTTTGTATTCTTACGACGAAGACAACATCGTACACATGGTGCAAAGCTCGTCAATACGAAAGATGATGAAGATCCAGATGGTAACCCAACATCGGGTGCGCATGCGGAGGGGGCCAGAAATGAACAAGAGTTGAGGGATCTTCGTGTGAGGCTTCAGAATCAGCAAGAAGAATTGGAACTGCATCGTAGGCTATTGCTATTACAACAAGATCCACAGCAACAGCAGCAACAGCAACAGCAACAACAACAACAACAACAGCAACAGCAACAGCAACACTCACCGTATCTCCCACCTTCTTACTCCTATCAACCTCCAATATTTTTTGGCGTGGCACCTTCCACAGCTAGTGACCCCTATGTAGCAATCAACAATCCATATACCCACAGTACAGAAGTCCCTATCGCAGTAGGTCAATATCATGGAGCCTCACCATCATCACCTCTGCCAAGTTACGCGCCCCATCCCTACCAATCCATTTCATCACCAGCACCTTCACATATTATGATAGCAACTGATGTGATCACCACGAGCCCTCCGCCTTCTCGGACGCCCAGCCGAATTAATTCTGCAACATCCTTTCATGACACCTCTTCTGAGGGAAGCAGCACTCAATTGAGAAGTCAACGACCGCCTGGAAATCCTCAAGTCGGCGCAAGAGATCGTCTGTTATCTCAATCAAACCCATAATGCATCGACAGGATAAAAATAACTAGTCTAATAACCTTAATAACATCGCCACTTGTTCATGTATTTCGTAGCATTTTTTTTTTTTTTTTTTTTTTTTTTTTTTAATCAGAGAACTTTTACCCCACACCGAGTTAAATAGTTTGTTAAAGAAGTATTGGTGAGATCATTTGGATGCAGATATCTTGATATTGCTTCCAACCTTCGCCACGACTTGGTCATCCATTCAATCTCAGCCACTCCCAATTCCTGTCCAGCTATAAACAAAAACTTTTTTAACCGCCTTAATGACGCCAAATGACTCAACCCTGCACTCAATCGATGATCCAACTTGCGTGTCTTGAACGACGGAGGCATATTGACCAAAAACCGAGTTACTTCCAATGTCTCCAGCTGATGCAGAGCTCCCAACTGCTGATAGACTCGTTCCTGTTGAGCACGATATTCTGGTGTCGTGGGGTCTGCATGAATATCCATGTCGATGCACAATTTCAACACTCGAAGCCGTTTATCACAACCCCAAATTTGTCCATTATCAGGAAAATTTGACGAAGGTTTCCCCAACATATCAGCCACACACAATCGGTCTCCAGAAAAGTACTCCAACGAAGGCATGTTCACCAATATGCGTTGAATCATGTCACTTGTCACAGCGGGGCATGCATAGATTTCAAGCTCACGAATGTGAAGGTAGTGTTGGTGTCGTTGTATTTGTAACTGTGGCTGTGGCTGTTGATGGTCCATTGCCGTCGTAGCCATCGTGGCCATCATCAAGGCTTCCAATGTTTGAGGTCCAAACCCCGTCGCCTTGACCAACAATTTATCAAGACTTGTCCTGAGGCCGCCTACAATGCCTGCCAATCCCTCATCATCAAATTCATTACCAATGACATCGAGCGCATTCAGGTGGGGCCATCTTCCAGCAATGATACCATCCCGAAATTGCTCCACCCCAAAGTAAGCCTTGAATCGGATTCCTCTCCAGAGTATAGAGCGGATGTTTGGACATAACTTGAGTAGTTCCAGTTGATCATCAAATTTCATGCCTCTTACACCTTCCATTTGTATATGTCTAAGAGATCTCAATGGTTCTAGTCGTGAGATCCATTGTGTATCTGTGCCATCCAGCCCTGGAAGAGTCCAGTCAATTAGACTTAGTGAGATTATTCCAGAGGCCTGTGCGTTCTCGCTTTGACCTTGACTTTCATCCTCATATTCATCTTCGCGCACATCCTCACGCTCACGTCCACTTCCATTGACACGGGCACAGGCTTGTAAAAACGCTTGAAGTCCGTCGTTGGACATGGTAACATCTATCAACTTTAAAGTCTTTAGACGTTGACATGTTTCGATTCCGCTGTAGATGACTCTGCCGGAAAGAATAGGCGCACTAATACGGAACTGAATATGTTGTAATGTTGCAGCATGATTACGGATAAAGTCGTCCAAGAGACTCGGAGGTGGTGCACAAAACCGAGTATGTTCGAATGTGAGGGAGACCAGACGAGAACAACCATTCAAAAGGAAATAATCATTTAGGATATGACCTTTAAACTCGATGGTCCGAATAAGAGAAGCATGGGCTTGAAGCTGATCTAGACTAGGTAGTTTGTGGTTACGGACTCCATGAAGTATGATATGGTACCAAAGCAGTCGACTGAAGGAGGCATGCCAGGCCTTGGAGACACGAATACAGCGAGAAATGTCTCCTGGTGAGAGGAATGAGCCGATGCAGGTTCTAATTTCATCAAGGTCGAGAGGACTTAGAGGAGTTTGAATCATCGGAGATGACATTGAATTAAAAAAAGTCGGATGAAGGCTTCAAAAGTGGAATGTATAAACGATGTTGAGTGGAACTTCGGTAAGTGAGCCAAAAAATACATCTTAATTGATAGAGCAAAACAAGCGTATGTGTCACACGAACAATTATTCACAGGCAAGGCGCAATGCCTTTCCATCAAGCATTGGAAGTTGATAAGTTTTGGTCGTTTGTGGATGTTTTATTGTACTGTACAGATTCAAAAGACTAAAAAAAAAAAAAAAAAAATTGAAATGTTTGTTCCTTTATGCTCGTTCCTTTATGCTCGACCTTGAAGCAAAGCCTGAACTTGAGCTGCGATCTCCGCTTGTGCCTGAGCAGCCGACTCAGCTTGTTCTGCAGAGACAACAACAGGTGCCTCCAATGCTGCTACAACCTGTGCCTCGACTTGAGGATCAATTTGTGAAGGTTGATGCTGTTGCTGTGGTACTTCAGCCATCGCCACTACATCCATCTGGGCCAAAATTTGGTCTTGTCCATGTTCCTGGATTTGGACTTGGATTTGACCTTGCGCCTGCTGGTCCATCACCGTCACTGTGTCGGCTTTGGGTGCTTCAGTTGAAGACTTTTTTATTCTTTTACGCTTCGGCCAAGCCGATGGAGGCTTTGGATTGGCTTTCTTGCCACGTCCTTGCACAAAGCGCTCTATATGACAAAAAAAAAAAAAAAAAAAAAAAGTATTAAGCATACCACCTTTGCATGCAAAAAAAAGAAATAAAAAACGCTTTTTCATATTATTACCTCCCGTCCATCGAAGATCCAATTTCAGCATATCGCGTCTTAGGGTCTGAGTAGTCTTCCTAATACCATGCTCGTTCAAGAGTGTCTGTTGAATCATTTGGATGGTCATATGGGTCTGGCCCTCTGGTAGTTTCCGCGCCACAATCTCTCGTACTTTTGCTGCATAATCGTCGTCTAGAACCTTGACAGGTCGTCCAGCATTGGAAGTACTACTGAATTGAGGAACTAGGCCCTTCTTGGAAAAGGTGATGGCCTTTTGTGCAGTCGTATCACCTACACCTGTAATATTTGCTAGCTGGCTACGGATCCCCGGTCCAAAGGTCTCTCGGACTTCTTTGGGCAATGTCAGCATTTGACGGTAGACATGAACCAGCATGCAGTATTCATTGCGTTTAATGTCGCCTGCATCCCGTTTAACGCCATCCTCAATGGTGATCTGGGGTGTAGCAAGACGCTTTGGCATTCTAAAAACAAAAATTGAGGAAAATTAATGAAGCAGATGTATTAATGGTCTATGTCAATTGAGTGTTGTAATGAGTGTGTGAAATTAAACCCATGAATGATTCTATTTCATAAACTGTGGGCAAATTTGAATCATAGTGGAAGAGCACTTGAATTGAATGTATAATTGGTTAAAGTGCTGACAGGATTTAATGAATAAAAAGCGATGGAATTATAGGAAAATATATAGAGCAAAGAACTACTCCATGCTCCAAAGGCTTTACTGGGGGCTAAATTTTGGTCAATGCTGCTATAAACCACACACCTTGAGCCTTACTGAGGTATGCATGGGGCCATAGTAAGTAGCAAGAACGAAAAAAAGAAAAGATGTATTCAGTATGATCCACAGGTCTAGGTTCTACCTCCACACCGGATAACTTCAAAGAGTGAAGACAATAGTGCGGGACGCGAGCCGTTATAGAGTTTGCATTGGCGAGGAATACATAAATAAATGTACTAAAAGGGAGTGAGAGAAGGGAGACTAACTATGCCCTTTTATGTAATGGTTTTTAATCTTCACTTCAATCACATATTCCAGCCTATTGCTGATCTTTGTTCCATCCTCCAAGGGTATACGACATCAAGGACCCGATATCAATCGAAGGAGTTCACCAGACATGGAGTAAACAATAGATCTCTTGAGCCACTTTGATTGCTGTAATAAAAGGAAATAGTTGCTTTATTTAGTCCAAAACTAATCGAGGCTTTTGAGTGCGCATCCAGGTGATAAAACTAAAATCGTCCTTTTTGTTCCAAAATCCATTGTGATCCAAATATGGCCTCTTGAACACCTTGTCCCAAACTGGATCATCTTCACCCCAGAGCTGTGCATCATTTTTGTATTTATATAGACCGAGGCCCAAAAGCGCTGTCAAGTTTGGCCAGTGCTTCACAATCCACTCCATCTCCGCTTGACCCATCAATACCTTATCGATATCTCGTATGTTTAATATTTGTAGGTCTTTCAAATCTTTCCAAAGGTCCAGACCGCTTTCTATTGTCAAATAGGGGCGCATGGGGTGTACTGGGTAATCTTTGGACCTCCCCGCCGGCCTCGGTACCCATCCAAGATGCAGGGCCCGAATGTTTTTTAAACGCGCTAGTTGTTGGTACCAGACCAAGAGCGGCGTCTGTGATTCAGGCTCCTTAATAGTACGGTCGTCTATTACTGTCAGTGCGAGTTCCCGCAAGCTACTCTCACATGCCCATTTCATATCTGCCATATCACTCAAGAATAGTCCCGATTCAGGGCACCTAAAATAGAGTGTTGATTCGGTTTTAAAGACCAATCTTCTAAGACTTGCACATGTCATTATGATCGACTGAATATCCTGACTTGAAAGACAGGTTGAAGCGCCGAATTCCAGATCCTGTAGAGTATCAGCCCACGAGCTCAACATATTTTGAATGCTCTCAGGAGGGTCTTGAAGATGAAGCTTCCTGAGCTGCAGCTGACCAGGTTTCATCAGTGCCTGTATGGCGCTTGGGGCTCCGTGATCATTTATGACTAAGCCCTTGAGTTTGGGGTGCCATACGGGCAAGAAATCAACCAAGTCGCCATGGGCACTAAGTTTTATATGTGGAACCGATAGCTCTTGGAGGTTAGGACACCGTTTGAGAAGCTTGAAGATCAAGTTTTCTCGTGAAGAAAAGAATGTTCCTCCAAGCTGGACCTTATAGAGATTAGGAAATGATTTGGGAAGAAGCGTATCATCCGCAGTTCCAGGAGCTGCATTCGGACTTGAGTAGTATGACATGGCTTCAATCTCAAGCTCCGTTAGTGCCTTTGGAAGAAGGCGTAGTGCGCCATAAAAAAAATGGCCTACGAGGCTGCATAAGCCGGTGATGCTCAAATATCGTAGTTGTGAATGGCGTTTAAGCTGGATGAGTAGACGTATTGAAATTGCCTCCGTAAGATTCTTGTTCCTGAGCGATATTTTGAGGTAACGTATAGATGGGTTGCGCCCTAGGAGGACCAGAAAGGCATCCAAATCAACTTCTTGTTCTGGCTTTAGGAAGTTGGAGTCACTGTAGCTGCAGGGCAAAGTGTAAAATAACGACTTGAGTTTTGTGCAATTGACCTCTGGTCGAGCAAGAACCTGTGCAAGTTTGGTGCCGTGGTATTGTAGGTGACGGATACGGTGCCCATTTTCGATTAATGGCTTTAGGTATTCCTCATTCTGTAGCATTGGCCGTGACTCAACCAAGTCTCTCCAAAGTAGTGGCTTCGTTAGATTATTCCAACTCTTGCAGACTTCGGAGCAAGCTTTCAGATCAGGCTGTTCTAGATGATTGCAGATAAGAACGAAGATTTCTGGTGGGAAGTCAAATGGACCGAACATTTTTTTTTTTTTTTTTTTTTTTTTTTTTTGAATTGAAGAGCTGAGAACTGAAAGAACTTGAAAAAAAAAAAAAAAAAGAAAAAAAAAACGTTTACAAAGAAAAGAAATTTGCCACTAAATCAAACCTTAAAAAGACGGCGTGGATGATTGTCGAGCAAGAGATTCATGTATTCGCAATCTACCTTTGTTTATTTTTGAGTACTACTACTACTTAAGTGAATAGAATGAATGTTTCTGAAATGAGATGGTGTGTCAAATGACCATCCCCTATTAATTTCCCTATAGTCCAATTGCTCATTTGAACTCATGCTTTTGACCCAAGAGTGTAGACACGCAAAGTGCGCGTTTGTTTGTTGAACTCTGCATCCAATGTTTCCAAACCAACAGGCCTATTTGGAAGATCGACCTCAAGATGGTAATCTTTACCTCCATCCACTTTCTTTCCTTGGCTCTTGGCATGAACCACAAGTTTGTTCCGCAAGACAATATCAACAGTGATATCAGAGGAATTCACCTTTTTTTTTTTTTTTTTTTTTTTTTTTTTTTGTTTGTTATTCAAAGGGTAAAAAAAGTTAGCCTACAGTCCAAACCTTTATATTCAGTCCTAAGGAAAAAAAAAAAAAAAAAAACTCCACCTCCAGACCTTGGTCAGGATAAAGAGTGAAAGCAGATATGAAGAAAAACATAATCTCTGTCGATTCGCTTACATGATTAGGGAATGGGATCTCAATTATGCTCCCTCCAGTGCCATTGGGGCATGATAAGGTCCGATGATCGAGTATAATGTCATCCTTTCCTGCTACTGGGACGTCGGACTTGTTCAAAGGCTCTTGGGACTTTGCTAGTTTAGGAGCCTTGCTGGTCTTCTCCTCAGCAGGGACCTCCAAGATTGGAGCTTTAGGCTGTGGTATCAATTTGATAGGCCGACTGGGGATTTTATCCTTGGATCGAATTGGCAACATCCCAATGGTATCTTTTAATCACAGCAGAATAGGTATCATTTTTTATATAAACCTTAGATACTCCAATTATCAAATCTCCAGTGGCGTTCCCATTTATAACTACATTCGAAAATATGGAGGAGTGGGTTACCTCTGTCGAGCACTAGACGACATTTCTCTTCAATCCAATGAAAGACCACCTCTATGATATACATTCCATAGGGGTGATCCTTTTTTGCTCTCGTCAATACATCTGCGTGCACACAGCCATCAATGACAAGATACCCTGGTTCATCTACAAACATTGATGAATTTGCAATTTCCTGTCAATTAAAATGTTGATATTAAACCCCATATTTCTAAGGATATACTTTGCTGAATAGGAATCACCTTTAGATGTGTATTTACGTGGCTCGCCTATATGGACAGGCACCTCATACACAGATGGTTGACCGTTCAAAGTCTTCTGGATCTCATATTCGGGTACATCCGTTGGTTTGGTAATCTTGTCTGATGAGCACATGTTGACAAAGACCTTGGTGCCCTTTGGAAAAGTGGATTTGTTAGTTTCAAGCAAATGGCCTACTTTGGCTTCCTTGGCAAGTTGTATCAAAACTACAAATCCTGCATCAGGCGTGATAGTTATATAATCTGTCTGCTGCTTGTCCTTATGCCTATCTGCTGCATGGAAATAGTTCATCATAAAGTCCTGAGCCATTTCTGGATTCTTTCGAAACATTTCCATCATTTCCTCTTCCCCTTGTTCTGGGGCAGAGTGGACGTCAGAGCCAAAGAGAGAAGGATGATTGGTGTGCTTAGAAGATTTGGCTTTAGGGCTCGTTGAAGGAGAGGCATTTTTGGGCTTTCTGGCAGCCATATAGTCGGGGCCAATATCTACATTATCATTACGGACCCAACCACCATTGACTATCAGACTGCCTTCACTATTTACAAAGACGTTGCTAGGGTCAGTTCCTGATAGCTTTATGAATTCTCTTGCCCCGGGGTAATCTTCATCAGAGAAATCAGGGAGTTTCGACTTTTTTTTCGACATGTTGCACAGAACAAGTTGAATGTAATGAATGCAAAGACAGTTTTTGGAATGTGGTCTGTGACAAATCGACAGGTAGCACAGGCGTATGATAAGCCACGTAGTAACTGAACCTTCGACTTTTTCCCTTTTGTAGCATCGCCCGTGGCACAACTCCTTTTCCATCTTTTTTTGAATTCATCCCCACATCTCTCTATTTCACTACTTTCCACTCATCTTGATTCTTTTGCAGTATTTCCCTGGTCTCGACTGCATTACATTTTATAAAGTCTTTGCGACCAAAGACCATATCATGTCACGGAGGACTTTTGGCACAGCCACAGTCCAAGGCGCAGCACAACAGTCCCAGGCCCCACAAAAGAGATCATGGATCAAGACTATTTTCGCCTTCTTTCCCTTCCTCGCATTGGTCACAGGAGCATGGCTGTATGCCTTTCATCTCGATAGACTTGCCAATCAATCCATGGTCCGTGCAAAGAAGAATATCGCCAGCGACATAAAGTCTAGTTCACGGATTGAGCAGTCCCAGTCATCTTCTACAGCGCCGTCAACTTCTAATCAAGATGGCACTGTTATTGGTGATTCTAAAGACAATATCTTTTATTTCGTTCAGGTATAACAGAATCCATATTCTTAGATGATTTTTTTATGTTTAAACAAAAAAAAAAAAAAAAAAAAAAGGGGGGAAATGGAGATGACCATAAATGTGGCTAGTCTCATTCATAACCTGTGATCGATATATTGAACCGCCTTGATCTTTTTTTTTTTTTTTTTTTTTTTTTTTCCTACTGCTTGCTACTGCATTTTTCTAGGTCTCGGACCTTCATATTAGTCGATTCAGAAAGGCAAGCACTACCAATTTCTATACCTTCCTCTCCACTGCACTACCATTGGTCGAACCTGCTTTTGTAGTTGTCACTGGAGATTTGACAGATGCTAAAGATAAGCATCTTGTGGGATCTATGCAGTACATGGACGAATGGATCACCTATAGAGATGCACTTGAACAGTCTGGTGTCTTGAACAAAAGGAATGGCACTTTTTGGCATGATCTCCGTGGAAACCATGACTGCTTCGATGTTCCTAGCTGGGACAGCAAACAGAATATGTTTGCAGACATGAGCGCTACCAGAGCTCCTGGGTTCATGTTTGACGTCAAAACTGGGTATGGTAAATATGGTTTCATTGGAATTGACGCATGTCCAAAGCCTGGCCCTGCAAGGCCCTACAACTTTTTCGGTCTATTCGAGACACCAGATATGGACAACTTAAAGCAGCGATTGGATTTAAGCAAGGGCAACAACCATACCTTTGTAGTAAGTTATCTCATCTACTTTATTGCGCTCTCAAAGTGACTACAATCGTGTCAGCATATTTTGCTAATATTTAGATCTTTTTTTAGTTTTCACACTACCCAGTAACAACGACCATGTTTGGTGAGACCTCTACTGGGGAAAGCTTTGCAGATTTGTCCAAGGCCTTCAGTGTGTATATGTGTGGCCATTTACACAAGCTCAAATGGGGTAAGAAAATAACATATAAATAAGGGTATTGCCTGGTAAGAAACGTGTTTCAATTGTTTCAAGCACTCATAGCTTCAAAACTTTTATGATTATCATTCTTAGGTCTTGGTGATGCTCTTCAGACCTACCAGCCCACACATTTCTTGGAATTAGAAGTTGGAGATATGAAGCAGAGTGGGATGTACAGGATCATGGTTGTCGATCATGACATGATTTCATTTACGGATGTTTCGATGTCTATGACTACCATTCCACCCGCTCTCATTCCCAGTCCAAATGGGGGTATCGCAGTCGAACCCGATAATATTAATAGAGCCGAGTCGCAGGACCAGACTGGAGAAGAAGATAAAGAAAAGATTCGACCTGCTCTAGGACCTAGGTTGCCCACTAATCCCGTAGTCGTTGTTTCCAATCCCAAGGATTCCCGGTACTTGATTCCAAAACACGAGCCCGTCAATAGGATTGCAACTAGTACGCATATCCGGTTTTTGGTATGGACAGATAATCAAGTTCCTGACGGTGATCATGAATATATACGTAAGGATATCAAGATTGAAATCTTGATAGATGGAAAGATTCATGAGAATCCAGCAAGATTTGCAGGAACAAGGGCTGAGGACAAAAGCGCAGACAACGATTTCCTTCCACTCTATGTCTCCGAATGGGACCCACAGAGATACAATGATGGAGAAGACCATAGACTTGAGATTAAGATTATGGATCGATTCGGCCGTGTTGGAAGTAGCAACACTTTGTTTAGAGTTGATGGAGAACGTTCGGACATGAAGGGAGGTTTTGGAGAATGGATTATGTGGGCGAATATTGCATTATTGGTGGGTATTAATGCACATCATGCAACTGATTTTTTTTATTATTATTATTACTGTATTTGAATGATTATATAAATATACTGCATTATGACAGTTGAGGATGTCATACTAAGCAATTTTATACTTCTGTTTACATAGATCAAGGCTCTCTTCACTACTGGCTATCTTTCAGTGACCCTCGTTCTGCTGATCCTACCAAAGCTGTATTCGCTTTATCTCCAGACATCTCCTCCACCCCAACAACCACAGCCAAAGACTGCCATCGATATGTCCTCAGATTATTCTGCATTGCAGGATCAGCCTCAGTTCAAGAATAGATATGATGCATGGCTAGATCAAAAGCGCCGTCATCTATATCGTCTGTCTTCAACATTATCGTCAAACTCTACCGGTCATCGATTTTGGAATCGTTTTGTCAACCATACTATCCATGCACACGTCCTTCGTTTTGTGCACTTCTCAACTCAGCCAATATTGTTCTACACAACCCTGATATTTACACTTATGTTGGTGACGGTACCACATTTTTGGGGCAACTTTGTGCCTGCAGCAGGCGAACAGGGACAGGGATATTTTTATTTACAGGGCATCTATTTGCCTCATGCTGGTGGACATTTGGGGGGAGGCCTTGGAGCAGCTAGTTTGGACCGTGCAGGACCTGAAAGAGTCCATGAGCCTTTGAGGGTTTTGTCTGGTGCAATTTCTTCTATTACAAAGGGACGACTTATGTCATCATATGCTTCTTCATCATCGTCGAACCTGTCTTCGACACCCCAATATGACAGTACTGGAGGCACTTGGATCCCAATGGCAGATACTTGGATGAGTACGATCTGGACCGTAACTTATGATCTCGTCATCTTTCTGTATTATCTGACATTATGCGCCACACCTTCTGGCTATCTGTATTCACCCTCCAATCCTCATCGTTTAAGACCTTACCATCGGACATGGTACATTCGATGTCTTATCTTTGGGATCTGGGTATTCCGATGCTGTTCTGTCTTGATGACTGCAGAGCTCTATGGTCCCAGTGTAGTCTGGACAGGGATTGGTACATGGTGGCTCATTATTGTAGGCTGGATGATGTTCACTGTTGGATGGAGTCGTTCACGTGTGGAGCGCGATATATTACTCAGGAGAGGAGATGATGGTGATGTTGAAGTGAAAGTAGAAGGAAATGAAGCGTTTGGTACAAGCATGTCTACGGGAGATGAAAAAGCCGCCTTATTCATTCAAAAGAGTGGCCATTTTACAGAGGAGTATGATGGCGAGGAACTAGGGGATGGTGTATCTGTAAGAGATTCAGAAGCGAAAAACAAACGACTACCAAGGACTAGAAAAGATTCCAACGACGCATAGATCTTGTAATTCATAGAACTCCTAAATGTATAAATATTAATTTGATTAAATAGCTTGTCTATAGTCCTTTTATTTTTTCTATGTTTTTTTTATTTTATTTTTTCTAATGGTAGCATAGGAATACTTAAAAAAAAAAAAAAAAAAAAAAAAAAAAAAAGGGGTATCTTATTGTTCCTGAATTGTTGACTGATGATTATAGGCATGATCCATGAGGAGTGATGCAATACCAGTCCAAGGAACATTGACAAACGTCATACAGCACCTTAAACTCGGAGGCTGTTTTACCAAGGCTTCAATCTCCTGTCTTGATCCTACTCCAGAAGTACTGATCCCACTTCCATTTCTGTTGTCGTATGAAGGAATTGAATGGCGTTTGCCTACTTGTGACGATGGTATAGAGGAGTTTGGATGGGGATTGTTGCCTGCGGTGTTGAGAGGATTGATGTTTGTGGAAGTTGGGGAGGTGGGCGCATGTGCTACTGCCTGTGCCAATGTTGCCATGGATAACCTGCGCAGCGATTGAAAAAATGATCCCGCAGAAAATGATTTTGATGATGAAGAAGTATTCGGAGGCACTGGTATGGATTTTGCAGAGTTGGCTTGAGTGGGTGACGAAGGAGATACGTTCGGGTTTTCTACCTCGGGTTGATTATTTGAGTATCCATTCTCCTTCATGTTCGTGCTCGAGTTTGAATAATGTCCACCAGAACCAGGAATAGGTGGCAAACTCTTTTCTGTTGTCGATAGTTTCGGATTATGTGTTGAGAATGATGCTGAGACAGGAGCCTGGACGGGCGAGGTAGGGGCTGAAGCATGGGCGTTGGTGTTGAGTGGTGATGAATCATCTCCAATATTGGACGCGGTGATTGCGACCTAACAAGGAATGCGAATTAGTTATGGTGTTTATACAGTCAGTATGCTAATGCAATTCATACTAAAAACAAAATCAAGTTAGATCTTCATATATATATAGAAGTACCTGAGCATGTCCACGACCACCTGGTCCGCGCATCATGACAAATTCCGTGGGCACAGTGTGCGGACCAAATTTGAACCGCTTTCCTACTTTTGTAGAGGCCTTTTGCTGATAAATTCCGAGCAAGTTCTGGAAGCCTGCAGCGCCTTGAAACAATGTGATCTTGTTCCCGCCCCCAAACCCACCACGGCCTGACGTATTAGGAAAAGGTTTTCCGATCTGTACCCCATCATTTGCAGACGGTGGTTGATTCCATAACGTTTCATGAGGTATTCCTGGCCTTGATTTTTGAGGATGATGTCGACTAAATGCTGCTGTTGGAGATGAAAGCCCTCCCGTTGACGCTGTTATTGTTGTTGCTGTTGCTGTTGCTGTTGCTGTTGCTGCTGTTGCTGTTGCTGTTGCCACTGGTCCTGAAGAAGGAAGGGTCACTGCCAATTCTACACAGAGGTATTCATTGTCCTGAACCATAAGTTGCTCAAATGTGTCCTCGTAATCATCGATCACATAATAAATCAATGGCCAAGAACACTCTACTGTTGCTTCTTTGACATCCACACGAGCTTTTGTGGGAAGAGCATATACTCGTTTTGACACATGTTTCTTTGTACAAGTCATACTGGTCTTTGTGACACCGGTGATAGGATTTGTCTCTGCCACGCGTGAACATACCGCTACAGTCAACTTGCAAGGCAGCTTTGGATACATGTAAAAAAAAAAAAAAAAAAAAAAAGTCAGTAGCGAGAAAGACAGAAAAAGTGGTCTTTCAATAGATCCTTCCCATGACATTCCGATTTACCTGGACAATAACGTTCAAGAAAAATGTATCTTTCCAAAGCACTACTTCCTCTTGTTCTGGAGTCAGGATCGAATGTTGTGCTTCTCCATGACTCTGGGCATGACCTCCCTTGTGCACATTTCGTTTCACAAAAACAGGATCAACACCTAGCCCTCCATTCTCAGCTTGAAGTGGAACTCTCTGGACAAAAAACAATAAATCGTCGTTCCTGTCATCGGAATGTTCTGATAAAAAGAAATCATAAAACAACTGTCGCCATCTTGGATCTTGACTGTCCAGATCTTCTTCTTTTCCATCATTGTGGGTTATTTCTTGTGATTTCTTGGAGTGATGTAGATGTGAATGGGGATCCTGATGGTTCCCTGCCGATGCTGTTTGTGTCTGTATTTGTGTCTGGCGCATGACCTGGCTCTTGAGCCTGTTCTGGTTCCCATGGTCAATGGGACCGTGCAAGTTCTCTTGCACAAGTCTTTCCAGGATCGTTTTGAGATTTGACATGGCTCTTTATTTATGAAGATTATGATATTTCCCACAAGGCACGTCTATGCCAAGTAGTAATGGGTTGATGATATGATTTTTTTTTTTTTTTGAAGAGATTAAAGGGTATCTCAATTAGGAACCGTGAATGTGGGTATTGCGTTGTGATATCAGAAAGAAAGAGACAGAACTAAGAGAAAAAGAAAATGGGAAAAGAGAAAGAGAGGAAAGCAAAAAGGAAGAGCTTATTACGCTATTATTTGTTGTTTTTTAAATAAAGAAAGTGTGGTAGTGGAAAGTATTTTTGAAAGAAGAAAAGTGTGGAAGAGTGGAGGCAAGGGAAGAGAGATGCCATGAGCTCCCCCTGTATCCCCTGTCCCCTATTCCCTGTCCCCTCATATGCTAACAGCCTTCAGGTTCCTTGCCCGTGACCTATTTCATTCCCCCCTGATGAGAGCTATGTACATCATACATGTCATACATGAACCGCAGTGGCGTTGCACCAGGGGGGAAGACCTTCTTTCATTCATTGACCAGAATTAATATATGTAATTACTTTCCCCTTTTTCGGAATCCTTCCCCTGGCCAGTGCGCCCTCGGCGTGATCACAACCTAGTTAGAATTGCTAGCAAAGCGATAAGCTGCGAGGATTGCTTGGAGCAGAGAGTGCTTAATCTGTAAAGATAAAAGACTCTGCCTGCCAAATATTTAAGTGGTGTGGCTATAGGTTCCTGCTAGGAATGTTCACAAACAATCCAAAGATGCAACTTCTTCTATGAGATCCCTTCCTGCTTTATTATTAAAAAAGACTGATTTTTCGAGCTTGGGGTCAACAAGGCCGTATGCAAATATGTAACTATCATCCGTGGAGTATCAAGTGTTTTTAGGTTATTGCCTTTACGTTAACTTTAATTCACTTGGTCCATGCATCCCTCTTTGAGACATCACCAATTAAGATCGAAAGCTTCCATCGGCGCTTTTTCGGCGCCTTAACAGTCCGTCTAAATCTTCAGTGAAAGTAAAGAAGATACTCCCTTTTCGCTTTTTATCCTCAATCTTCTTTGTGAGATTTTACATGGTTCCTCGCAGCATTAAAATAGTCATAGGGGGACAATTACGACGTGATCAATTACAACCTGAGTGAGCTATTTCACGTAATGATGGCCATCTTTTTTCTTCTCCACAGCATGCCTTTTGAGTGATAAGAAATAAGTCAGGGACCAAATCATTTTTGTGCCAAAAATATCTACTTCCGTTACACAATGGATGGTTTTTTTTTTTTGTTGTTGTTGTTGCTGGCAGTGCATGTTTGTTTTGTCTTTTATACCATTTGTCTGTCTTTGTGTGGATGTTAGATAATAGCACCTGAGCATGTGCAGTTGCTTGCATTAGGTATAAAAAGCCTGCTTTATTTATTTTAGGCCATTCTTTTTCGTCTCTTCAACACACTTCTATGAACGACGATCGAATTGCTTCAACAAAAAATAACCCTTCCAGTTGCAATACATAGTTTTCACTACATTCATTACATTCTGGACTTTCTTTTGTAGTAAAGTCGACAAACATACAAACAAGAAAAAAAGTCATGCTATTACGACCGATCTCTCTTTTGATACTACAGGTATTTCTTTATCCATACCATGCCCATGTGGATGGACAGGCCAGGCTATCTCCTAATGTCAAAGTCTGTGCGGCCTTTTGTCGGTCCTGGACAAAATTTTATATTCAAGGGGGGATCGAAATCATCAACAACGTCAACAGTAATGCAAGTAGTCAGTTTTATGCTCTGGACTTGGCATCTTCTTGGACAGCGGATGCACCCATCTGGATCCAACTTGATCAGGCAAGAGGAGGAGGAGCAGGCGGGCCCGAGACCGCCCTTGCAAGCGCTGTCGTCTCTCCAGACGAACAATATCTATTGATCGTAGGCGGGATGTCTACTTTCGGTTACCTTTATAACATTGTAGACAAGACCTGGAAACCATCCAAGGCCAGAGTATCAGCCCCACAACGAAACTCTGCAATGGGTGTTGTTGATCCGACAACAGGTCTGGCATATTATGCAGGGGGATTTCAGGAGGGTGATAATACAGGCATGGTAGTCTATGATTTTAAATCCGATAACATCATTACAACCTTGACAATCCCACAGGGCATTATGACCGACCGATCATATTATGCAGGTGTCTATAGCAATATGCGAAAAAGCATCCTGTACTTTGGAGGCAACTCAAACAGCAAACAACATGTCCTTGGAAGCCCCGGGATAGTCACAGAGTTTGTACCCTCGAACAGTTCATGGTCTTCCTTGGTGAGTAATAAAGAGAGCAATGTGAGGACAAAAGAGACGTCATGGAACTGATTTATGTGCCATCGATCTTTTTTTTTTTTTTTTTTTTTTTTAGAGCACATCTAACTCTGGGCCAAGTCATCGAACCAATACATGCATGGCGGTTTGTAAGGCGAACATTTTGTCTTGCTCTCTTGAAGTAAATATCGATCATGTACTTTAATCCAAAAAAATGAATGAGCTGAACGTATTGTCATCATCATCCCGCGCCTTTGATAAATAGCAGAGGATGGCTCAAAAATTGTAGTATTCGGAGGACAAGAGGATACCCATACTATTGCTGATGACATTTGGATACTGGACATCCCCTCATCGACTTGGATCAAGGGTCCCCAGTATGGTTCCTTACGACTTTGCACTGCCTGTACTATTGTCGGAAATACATTCATAAGTTGGGGAGGTAAAAAAAATACTTTTTTTCTCGAGACAGTCAATATGAATGACAAAAAGACATATTCTCATCAACAAGAGAAAAAAAAAATAAAAACCATCCTCTGATTTGAATCAATGGATATATTGGTATAGGGTACGATGGCGTAAGCATAGTCAATGGGACACTGGTGCTATTTGATGTATTGACCCACAAATACATCAATGCCTATTCGCCTCCACCTTCCGTGGTGAATCACCGGAAGCCCACTCCTGGATCCCCGACGTCAGGATCCGGGTTAGACTCTTCTACCTCAGCAAAACCCATTATCATTGGAGCGTCGTGCGCAGTAGTAATCGTCCTCGCAGCCATGGCTGCAGCCTTGATATTCTTGTCCCAAAAGCAGAAAAAACTGAAAAATAATAACTGCAAAGGAATGACCGTGGGAAAAAAGGGCCACGAAAGAGATGTTCTAGCTCGCAACCCACAGTGTCAATCCCAGGTTCAACGCTCTCCCCAAGAAGTTCTTCCTAAGGCAGCCGCGTCTCGTGAATGGGGTGAAAATCAGCATGAGGATTCAACTATGGATAATACATCTCTCTCAATGCAGCAAATAGAGGAGCGTGAGAGAGAAAAGCAGAAGCTAATGCTGGCTATCAGAGAACAACAAGCCCTGATTCAACAGCATCAGATATTGCTTGGTCCATCATTGAATTACCATAGCCCACAAACCTACCTGACAGGAATGCCATCAGAGCAACAACGACAATGGCTGCCGCAGCAACAAGGACAGTTGCCAATAGTACACTCTTCATTGTTTGTACCTACAAATCCATCGTTTCGCGACCCACAATCGATGCCTAGAAACTGGTAAAACAGTGCCACTAAAGCCATCACAACAATAATAAAAAAAACCCCCAACATTGCATTCATAATTACAATCCATTTCACATTCATCATTTTGATTTACTTTTTTTTTTTTTTTTTTTTTGAAATTCCATGGTTTCCATGTTTGATCCCGTCGAATATTTTCCACCAGAAGTGATTGAAGTGATTGCCTCGTACCTGCTAACAACAGAGCTTGCGGCCTGCTCGCGCGTCTGCTGGCAATGGCGCCAGGCCTTCAAACATTCGCTGTGGAGTGAATTCAAGGAACCAAGGCAGGAGCAAGAGAATGAACAATCTACAGGATTAATTCAACCCAATACCTCATATCTACAGTATTTAAGAAACACTATTCTAGAAAACGAGCATCGATTTCAAGTCTTGAGTCTTCAAAGTTTCGAGCTCGCTACTTTACTTACTAGGGAGGGGTCCAAATGCGTTCACTTGAAACGACTTCACTGCAGAACCTTCAATGCGCCTGTGTGTGAATATGATTCTGGCGATGCCAGTGTTCCTATTGATGGCTCTGGAGATTCGGACAATATCTCCGAGGAGCTCCACAAATACGCGACCTTAATTGCACAGAATCCGAACCTTCAGTCCTTTTCTTTTCAAAGTCTCTCTACAGCACGGAGTTACTTTTTTTATAAGCGCCTTCTGTCCACGCTGAACAATCATTGCTTGAACATCAGGTTCCTTACTCTTACTTCGATACAAATACCACTTTCAACCGTGCAAATGCTATTTTGGAGCCTACCAAAAAGACTCGAGGCTTTGGATTTTCGAGCGAATGCGATATTTTGGAGCAGCTATAGTCAGAATGGTGGACAAGAATATCCCTATGAGCAGCTTCGAAGGCTTGTCATTTCCATTCGTGGACATAGATATACTAATAATGTCTTCAGTGGCCTCCTGAGACGCTGCCCTAACTTACAAGAATGTTGTGTCTTGGAGCTGTTCGACTATGACATGAGGTTCCTGTTCATGGATCTGTCCCGATACTGTGTTGGACTCCAAAGCCTTGAGATCACCCAACAGGCGGATGTTTTGCACCCTATGCTCCGCCATATCGATCCATTAAGCACCAAGCTTAAAACCTTTCATTTGGGCGGAGATTTTACATGTCGCACATTTTTTGTCGCCACTATACTCGATCTTTGGTGCAATACCTTACAAGATCTTGAATTCGGACAGGATGTGAGATTTCACGCTCCTGGTCTCTTGAACATTCTCACGAGATGTCCTAGCTTGAGGCGATTGGTGCATAGGATCCCTTATGTCGACCCACCAACGCAGGCTAGGGACTACATCAATCGAGGTGGGTTGTTGTTGAGTGATTTCAGAACCAAGTTTTGGGTCTGTCTTGGTCTACAAGAACTGGAGATCTATATAACAGATAATCGACATTTTGAAAGGGTTTGGACAAATCAAACGCCACTAGAGCTGGTATATGAACAGCTGGGGGCACTGAAAGATTTAAGGAAATTGAGGCTTGGATGGCTCTCTATGAAAGACAGCGAACTATATAATAGCCGTATACGAGGTCCCCTGCGGTTAGATTTTTCGCTCGAAGGCGGGCTTGAACTCCTGAGGGATTTGAAACAGCTTGAAGAGTTGGATATCTTTCGTATCCATAAAATCTTTGTAAGGCAAGCAGAAGTGGAATGGATGAATGAGCACTGGCCTAGGATACGAAGGATCAGAGGTCTGTTGGAACAGAAACGAGATGCGCTGATGGCCGAAGAGCAGGACCAATATGATGAGTGGGATGAAGTTTACAGGGTTCCATTTGTGGATAGGAATAAGGCTTGGGCCCGAAGGCCGGAGGAAGAGTTCGAACATATTAGCTGGTTGAGAAAACAACGACCCTGGGTAGAAATTTGCTAATTCAGTTATTTTTTCTTTTTCTTTTTCTTTTCTTTTCTTATTTAATAAAGTATATTTATATAATCTACAAGGATGAGGAAAGGTATTTACTCTACGAGGAATGCTGAATGGGAATATAAACATTGTAACTAAATACATACAAAGTTGCAATGACTCTGCGCTACATTAAATTGTTGCCAAGCAGGCTAGTTTTAGGCACTCTTTTGACCCCAGGCATGAGCAGTAACCTGTGCCCACATGACATTACGCTTTCTAGCATTGACGGGGTCAAATGCGAGGCGGTAATTGACAGGGTGCTGGTCAGCATCATACTCGAGAGGGATGTCGCTGCCATTGGCATATACCTCCAAAATAGGCAAGTTGACATCGCCTTTATATGGCAAAGGCTCAAGAGGACTAGTCACCTTGCCGAACGCATAAACCTTATTGACATCGTTCAAGGAGCTGACTGCGCCTCCAGCGAACGAGAACATAGACAGACCCTCACCACTTACACCACCAACGCCATACGAAGTAACGTTGTAGAGCTTGTGCAATGAATGGGCTGAGAGTGCACAAGCAGACCCGCAGCGACCATCGGTCAAAAATCGAACGTTAGCAGGGTTATTAGTCCAAGGATAGCCTGCCATGTCGCCCCCACCTAGAGTTACGGGATCTAAGGTGGTGGAGTTCGAATAAAGAGCCGGGCGTCCATTGCGTGTCAAAGTTACCGGGTGAAGGAAGAGATCGTTGTTCTGGTAAGGAGCTTGAGTCGTAAGGCCAAGGTAGATGCCAGCATTATAGAGATGTCCTTCTGAGGCGTTGAAGACAGCGGCGCTTAAATCTTGAATCGAGGGGGTGATCCTCAAATCTGACCGGAGAGACTTGTCAAGGTCGCCCCGGTTAGGGAAGATTAACTGAACAAGGAATGAAGCAAAGTTTACAGAACCGCCACCGTTGCCCTGGAAATCAAATAGAATCTTCGTGATATTGCGAGCGTGAAACGCCGCCAAGCCATCAGCAGCCACTTGCAACTCTCCTTCGCTTTCAACTCCATGTGTGTGGACGACGATGACGCCGACATCGGGCTGGCTCTGGAGTTGGTAGAATACTGTGCCATTACCAGCCACCAATTGTTGAGCCGTAGGCAGATCGGTATCTCCTCCTGTAGGATCTTCTGAAGGAGCAGAGGGGACAGCATCGAGGAATATACTCTTCTTGGGAACTGGATATAATTGTCTCTTACGGACCTCATGTTCGCGCACAGTCTCGAGTTCACGTCTCTGAAGATGTTTTGTTGAAGGGAGGTCCTGGTGTCTCTGAGTAAGGGGCAAACAGACGCTGGTAACATAGCTTTTTACGTCTGTAAACTGAGCCTCATTCAGAGCAAAGACTCTCCACTCTTCACTTAGACGAATCGAAGTAGGATTGTTAGTGCACTTGAGTTCGTAATTAACTCGTGCCTTATCAGGTAGATCAAGGCGTTCGGAATATTGGCCTGAGGAGGTGGTGAATACACCCCTCTTCTCGTCAAAGGTCTCACTAGCAAGAGCTTGATTTAAACGGACACCGCGGTCTTTGGAGAAGTTGAGGGTATCGGCAAATTTGATGAGGTGCGTCAATGCATCCTCACCATCGATCGTGACCACCTCACAGTCATCGTAGCCACGTCTGGTAAAGTCTCGGTAAATACGAATGGACTAGAAGAGAAGGAGAGGGAAACTGTGAGCAAATGGGGGGGGAAAGGACGATGCAAACTGCTTCGGTTTTTCTTTACCTGTCTCCCTTGAACCACAGGGGCATAGAGTGCAAAAGGTTGTCCAAATGCGTATGCAGTGTAACAGTCAACTTTTTTTGTGCAAATTGACATCAGAAAATAATTTCTAGTTAGAGTCTTGATCCTAGCTCGTACAAATGTTATCTTTTTTTTTTTTTTTTTTTTTTTTTGAGAGCTTACTGTTATAACTAGCGTGGGCATCATAGAGTCCATTAATAGCCCTAGAGACATCTGAGTGAAAGCTGTAGTCACTAGTGTACTTTGTCTGTCCAATCCGCTCAAACTCCTTGGCAATGTCCACAGGGGGGCAGGAGAAGGGTGCCTTCAGATCTGGGGTCAATGCTGAATCACGGAAGACATAGTAATCATTGAAGAAGGCATGAAGTGTCTTCAAGGTCGCACTTGCCACCACTGGATCATATGGAATGGCTTTATAACAAGCAGAGACATCGTCGTAAGTGATTGATGAGCTGTTCTTAGAACCAAGCACCCCACAGGCATCCACTTGAGGTATTGGAGGCGTAGGTGCAGCATTAGAAAATGGTGTCAGAGTAGCGAACATAGCCAGGGATACTGACAGGATCAGGTTGCGGAGTGATAGAACAACCATGATTATGCGTTTAGACTTTTTCAGAATGGAGATTTAATAGGAATAGGGGCATATAAAGAATGTTTTCGTAATAAATAAAGGTAAGAGGAGAAGTGGTAAGTGAGTAGCTGAGCAGCCCTTGTAGAATACTGATGGCGAAAATCAAAGAAGGTAGAATACGAGCTGTACTAATATGAAAGAGTGTAGATGGCAGTGCTGTGACCGATCGTCATTGGCTTCCTTATTTGGTACCTTAATCCCAAAACAGCGGAAATCAAAACAAAAAGCGTTGGTAGAAAAGTGCGTTGACTCTGTCATCAAAGATTCAGCAAAAAAGAAAACCTTTCTGATGGGTTGTGGCAGTGAAGAGGCCAGACATGGACTCTGCGGCCATTATCTTCACCAAGACATTTAAAATGGAGTGCCCTGGAGTTCGCATGTTTTGTTTATTCAGTACAATGCAAATATCACGAGTTTTTATTTGTAATTAACATTCAAAACTCAATTTCTATTCTTGTCTCCAAACAAAGCTTTGCAGCCACTCGTCTCGCACTTTTGGTGAAAACAATTTAGAGTTCGCACTGCCACCTTTTGGAGATCTTGCTTCTGTGCTGGAATGTCTCTCAGTGGCAATGTATATAAATTTCATAGACATATTATCCTGTGGACCATCTGTGGACATTTGCACGCACATTTGTACAGAAAGATCTGAACCTTGCGCCAAATCAGATCTCTCCAACTAAAGTCCCCAGCCCAATGTGTTCCTAGCTAAAAAAGATAGTTCTAACCCGGTGCGCTAGAAGAAGTGTTTTCGTGCTTAAGATGTTAAAAACGTGCTTACAGCGTTCGTTGCACACGCTGCAATCGAACTAATATCTATTTGGTTAGCTCACTTTCTAGAAACCAGTTTGTAGATTTCATGGCCAAAGCCTGCCTTACTTGGAATAGGTTCTGAACTCGAATGCCATTGATGCTGTCTCAAGCATCTTAATTAATACACAGTTATCGAGAAAGTCGGCCCCTCTAGCGCTTACTTTCTCCAGCACCACGGAAAATAGAGATGGATAATAAATAAAAAGAACTCCTATGTTTTTCGCTCATGAAAGGCAGGACTGCATCGCGTCTTTTAAAGCGAATAAAGGTATAGTAAAGCATCAGGTTCAGTATAGAGAGGATCATCTTCCAAGCTCAGCAGTATTTTCATCAGCAGAAGGCAAAATGAGCGATAAACTAAGGAGAAAGGTATCTTTTAGTTAATTTAGACGTGACGAAGGCAAGGAAGTAAATACCTAGCGGTGAACCATATAAGAATTCTAAAGCAGGTATGAAATAACAGCAACAAGAGTTTCAATGGCAGAAATTAAATAGAGGCTCTGTTCAAAGGTAGTTCTCATTGTAAGATAAAAGGCTGAGGGGAAAGCATTGCAGTGGGCTTCATGAAGGGAACAATGGTACTTATCAAGCTCACAATAACTGGTACATCCAAAACATCAAAAACTTACTATGAGCTTGGGCGGAGCATGGGCGCTTATATGGGGCTTGGGATGTACGTAGCTGCATTTGAGCTTTATTAGCCTACCAATTCAAATACGGTTCCATGAGGGCAACAACAAAAAAAACCCACACTGTCAATGGTAAAGACCTTATAAATGACAGGATGTTGTTCATTTCGGTCATCATTAATTATAGGCTGCTTATTGCCCTAATCATTTCTTCCTTGGGAATACCAAGCCCTGTAGTGTGTCTAATGAAATGAAACACGCCCAACAAATGAAACCAGTACTCAGAATAAATGGAATGCCATAAGTTGATGTACCTGGCCTCGAAAATGTAATGTTTAACGTTTAGAATTCTGATTTTCGGTAGTCCGTTGGATGCAGCATGATTTGCGCCTCGTCTTTCGAATGCATTTTTTTTTTTAGATTCGGAGTTCTGGTTTGTTACACAGCCACTCGCGCACGCACCCACAGATCAGATATAAAAAGGACCTTGTTTCTCTCATATTTTCATTCAACTTATCATTTCTTTCTACTCCGATCGACTTGTTTCTGATCTTCATATTCTTGTCCTAACTTCGTCATCTATTCAATTACCGCTATTGACCCCTTTATAATCACTTTACCCTTTACCTTTATCATTAGAGAAGACCTCATTAGAGAGGCCGTTATTTTTAGTGCACACATTTCGCCACCCAATCATCAATCCAGATATTACTTAGCCTGGAAAAATGAAAACCCTCAACACTATTGTCTCGGTGCTCACAGCTGCGGCTCTCGTCTCTGCTGGGACATATCACGGCTTTGATCCTATGTCATCACCATTAGACACAACCGTTGCTCGCGGCTTCATCATTGAGTATGAGGATGGAGTCATGCACTCTAACGCCTACTCATCCTTGGATGATCATCAAGTTTCCTATAAGGTCAGGAATGAGTATGGCATCTTCAATGGTGTAGCTATTTCTGTCCTCTCAGCCCATGATGGCAACGATTTAGCAGTCATCCCCACTATCAAAAATGTCTGGCCGATCCGTTTATACTCAATTCCAAAGCCTCGCCCTTCTGCCATCAATGCTACGGACCCAGCAGCAGCCTCCTACCACTCTATGACAGGCGTTGATATTGTCCACCGTAAGCTGAAGTTGACAGGTAGAGGCGTCAAAATTGGGGTGATCGATTCTGGCATCGATTACAACCACCCAGCCTTCGCAGCCCGTGGTGCCACCAAGGGGTGCTTTGGGAAGAACTGCCGTATTGCGTATGGATGGGATTTTGCAGGGGATGAGTACAATGGTGGCAACGAGCCCACGCCTGGGCCAAATCCTATGGACTGCCAAGGCCATGGCACACATGTTGCAGGTATTATCGGAGCGGATGCTCTGAACATCAAGTCCAGCCTTAAGCCTCCACAGCCATTTGTAGGCGTGGCACCTGAGGTGACTTTGGGCGCGTATCGTGTCTTTGGGTGTACAGGTAGTACCACAGATGATCTAATCATGGCTGCAATGGAGCGCGCATACCACGACGGTATGGATGTAAGTTGGAAAAAAAAAAGACTGCATACATTTTTGTGACACAAACAAATACAAACAAATACAAACAAACCTTTTTTTTTTTTTGTCATATCATAGCTGATCAATATGTCCTTAGGCGGAGGATCGGCTTTCAAAAGTAATCCACCAGCTGTGCTTGGCGATAAACTGATTGCTAGAGGGATGGCCATTATTGTAGCAGCTGGTAACGATGGAGAACATGGTGTCTGGATGGTCTCAGACTCAAGCCTTGGTGATCTCTCTACTTCTGTGGGCTCCTTTGATAACATTGTTGGTACTTATGCTTACTTCACATACGCTGGAGGTAGATACTCTTATGTGCCTTCAGATGCCTATGGCAAGGCCATCAACCTCCCTATTTCTGCCACTTTAGTCCCTGTGCTCCATCAGAACGGTACACTTGCGGACGGATGCAACGCGGACGCATACGGAGGCTTAAATGTCAAGGGGAAGGTTGTCCTCGTCCTCGGAGATCTCGCCCGCTGCAAGTCTGGTGACCGCGGTACGATCGCCAAAGAGGCTGGTGCAGCTGGCATTCTGATTCAGACCATCCCTTTTGGCTTGGGAGGCGTCGGTGGCATCCCGGAGTTCCCTATGGCATCCATTGAATACAAGACCGGCACAGAGCTGATCGCCGCTTACAAACAAGACTCTCAACACAGGCTCACTTGGAGTAAGACACCAGCCAGCTTCTGGGTCGAGGGCGGCGGTCGACCATCAAGCTTCTCTTCCCTTGGTGTGGATGGTGATCTACGATCCAAGCCCGATGTTTCGGCTCCTGGTGGGAACATCTTATCGGCTTTCCCTCTCAAATTGGGGGGATACAAAGTCATGTCTGGTACCTCTATGGCTGCACCTTACTTCGCCGGCGCACATGCTCTCTACATCCAAGCAAAGAAAACCAAACCACGTGGTGATGATGTTCGCAAGGTCTTCAAGAACACAGCTACTTTCTTCAAGGATCCGATCACAAACACTTACACTTCGGCTGCAAAGCAAGGTGCTGGTCTGCTCAATGTATTTAATGCCCTTACTGCCACATCCTCCATTACACCAGATCACATAGACCTTCTGGACACAAGCCATCTCCAAAGAACAGTCCAGATTACTCTTAGCAACCATGGCAAGGGTACAGAGACTTACACCTTATCGCATGTACCAGCTGATGCCCTCAACTCGTACCCAGGAAACAATACATTCCCTCTGCTACAGCCAGTCCTTGAGGCTGACTATGCATCCGTCACATTTTCGACCACGTCGGTCAGGATTCCAGCAGGCAGGTCTGCAACCGTCACTATTCGATTCCGCGAGCCTGCTGCCGGGAAGAGCTCTCAATTCCCATTGTACTCTGGTTACCTCACTGCGACCCCTACGTCCAAGGACGGTATTCCTATCAGCATTCCTTATATCGGCCTCAAAGGAGATGTTTCTCAGGTCCCAATCATGGATACTAGCCTTGGGTTCCCGGCCTTGAGTGCTTTGGATGTCGCGACTGGTAACCTGACCGATGTCTCGAAAAAAGGCGATTATCTCTTTGACCTCACATCCATGAAGCCTGTGGTCTTGACTCGTCTGGGCTCGCATACGCCTTCAGGGGAGATCCGTATTTATGACTCCCAGAATGTCTTCAGAGGGTACCTTAGCTCAAAGACTGGTACAGCTTACGGCCCCTTGGGTAGGCACAAGATGGTAGATGATCAAGGTAATCTTGTCTTTACGTCGAGAATATGGGAAGGCCAGGTTATGGAGTCCAAGACCTCAACGGTACCTGTCAAACTACCTGCTGGTGTCTATAGAATTGTTGTTGCTTCTCAGAGGAAGTTGACTAAGGGCGTATACCCTAAAGACTATGAAGTGTTCGAGATTGGTAAAGTCCAGATCTAAAGGGGAACCGCGAAGGCGAGAAAAGAGAGAGAGAAGTGAATAGATTTATGTGTTTATTATTGTATCTTCTTTACCGTATCCACCTACATTGTATATATATTTGCATCTATTGTACACAAATAAAGAGAAAATATACATGAATTCAATGCATTCGCAATCATCAACAGTCATATGTTGTTGGAATAAAGGATATACTTGTAACCTATTATGAAGTATAGAAAAATAAAGAACATGCTGGACAAGCCTCACAGCAAAGGAAGTTTCCATAATTTGCTCCGCGCGTATTCAAACCTCAAAGAGTTGCTACTTCAAAGAATAAAAAAAAAAAAAAAAAAAAAAAAAAAAACATAGTATGCATAGCATACTCAGTGTCCTTGGAGCCCACATTGATATAAACCGCTTCTTTGAATACAATTCAAAGATGGGCGTAGTTCTCTGAGAGCTGTCAGAGCAGGTAACTCTCTTAAAGATACTATGCATACTGAAGCGAAGACCCCATTAAGCTGAACTGAGCCGATTCCAAAGCTGCGTGCCTAATAAATATTATGTTATCAGGATGCGGACGGCTACTTTCCTGCCAGTTACGAAAGCTTCTGCGGATTTTCATGGCTCATATGGCACCTGTGTCGAGTTGCGGCTCCTCGTATTGTTTGATTTGGTGAACTAAAAGGGTCATATTCGGAGTGACGTATATTGGTGTATATAAATTTTACCAACGTTCACCTCTTCATCTCCCTCAGCCTGCGGGGCTTCAGCTTCAAATAATGTAAGCCAAAGTTCAAGGTATATTCGAACATTCCACTGCTGGAACCAGTTACCTCAAGTACTAGCGCACCACTAATTGTCCCCATTACTCTTACTATCTCACTTCTCAATCTCATTCGCTAGGTAGGCATCATTCCAATAGGCGCGCAGGTCCTTTTTCAGGCGTGCGATTCCCGCAAGAACCTGATGTCGTCAAGGAAGAATTGACTAAGGATGCAACAAGGAGTCTATAATTAATGATAATCAAAAAAGACAATGCCCCATCGCCCATAAGTGGCCTTTCCGGAAGCAGTATGGCAATGTTGAGAAGCACCTTGGCTTCATTGCTGGTCTCTTGGCACCAAAACTTGAAAGCTGGTAATCAATTGCCAAAGTTTTGGGCTCTAGCTGCTATTTTGTAGCATTGTCACATGATTAACTTCATGCTAAGCCCAACCTTGTACTACATGTTTCAGGCCAGTATTAAAGCATTAATCTGTTCCTGACTACTTACTACCTCTCAATCTACACTCCTTTCTTTCTTTTCTTTTCTTTTTGAGTAAAAAAAAAAAGTTTCTTCGCCATATCCTAATAGTACCACAATTCGATTTTGATGAATGTCATATCAGCATCACTTTGAACTCTTTGGCATGTGGTAGCTCTTCTTAGCCATTTTTCTCGAGTTGTGAAAATATTCGCTTAATCTCGCATTGTCGCACACCAGAAACCATTTCCACATTTTCAAGGAGTCGATAGATCTTTCTATCCATCTGAATCTGATTTACTTTGATCTAGGTGATGATCTTGAGGAACCAATTAGAATATGCGGCCGATATCAAACGCAGATAAAGATAGACCTGTTATGAGAAGACTGAACTCACAAATGAGGGCGGAGGCGACAAAAGGCCGAAGAAGTGAAGGAAGTGAAAAGATCAAAAAAAAAAAAAAAAAAAAAAAAAAGCCAATGAAATAAATAGAAAATAAAGAGGTCAGAAATAAATAAATAAATGGAGTGTATACGCGTGCAAATGCAGGGTCTTTTTTTTTTTTTTTTTTTTTAAAAAAAAAAAAAAGAAAAAAAGTGTGGAAATGGCATTCCTTTTCACATCGCTATTTCTAAACTTTAAACCAGGTGCGGAAGTATTTTTGTTTTGGATCTCTTCCTTATCTTTTCGATCGCAAGGAAATGTGGAAAAAAAAAAACAAAGAAAAAAAAAAAAAAAAAAAAAAAAGAAAAAGGTCGCAAGGGAATATCGGAAGAAAAGGAAACTAAACGGAGGAAAAGAGAGAAGGACAAAATGGGGTCTTTTTATGCTCCAAACCAGAGTCGAATCTTTGTGGAAACCTCAAAGGCGAACAAGGCTATAACTATGTTCCATAAACCTCTGCCCCCCCTCATTTTTATTTCTTTCTTCTTCCCTTTTACTCTGTGTACCAGAAGAGATGTACATTAATGTCTGTGTAACCACATACTCACTAAATATACCCTGTAGGGTGGTATGGTCAGTCAAGAACAGTATAAATATTTGTGAACACTTTAAGAATGTTGTAAACCATCTGGTTGCTTCTCTCTAGATACACCCCTCTTCTTCTTCCTCAAGGAATGCGCAATCATTTTGTTTCTACATACTTCTTATAAATCACATCATACGTGCCTCCTTGACTTTGTTCTGCCCACATTTCTCTTCAACCTTTCTGCTCTTAAAAAAGAAAGTCAAGATGGACAAGGGTACTTTATATTACTTTGACATCACCACTGGTGATCCCCTCTTCTCCGGTAATCACAAGATCACAGAAGATGGGGCCTTCTATGAAGTCGAGTGCGTCCTGTCTATCAACAAAGAGGACGGTCAAGAGGTCAATAATATCGTTACAGATATGGGTCTACACCCAATCCGGTTGACAAAGATAGCCTACAACAATTACTTGCTCAATTACTTGAAGAAATTGCGCCAAACAGGTCTCTTCAAAGAAAATCGAGGCCTTGAGGTCGAGGTGAAGGTCGCTATGATCCAGATGACCATCAATTTCGACCATACCTCTTTCTTTACCACACAGAGAAGCATAGATATCGCCCAAGAACCTGATTTCGACAAATGGGGGAGTATCATGCCTTTGAGGACACGAAGCGATGGTTCAAAGTACTTTACAGTGCTAAGGGACGCGATCGAGGCTAGGGCGTACTAAATGTCTAATGAATGTAGCAATAGCATTTATCAATAGTCATTGCAAAAAAATAAAAAATAAAAATAAAAAAGACAGACCCTATTCAAAACAATGAGATGGCTGCAAAGTGACACAAAAACCAAGATTAGACACATTGGACATTAGCTGAGGGAGAGTGATTTTGATCAATAGTAAATTGCATTTGCTTGGTCTTTATTTTTTATTATTATTATTTTTTTTTTTCCTGAATCGTTTGGGTACTCATTTTGGTATCGTTGGATTTGCGCGCTCTACTTCTCCTGAATGGTCTGGAGTCTCAGGCCTGGGAACTGGTGTAAGCATGATAGCGGGACTCCTGTCAGCGTTGGAGGGGAGATCTGACCCTCGATGGTAAAGTGGAGGAGGGTCAGTTTCTCGGATGACAGACACCCCATCCACTGTTACACCCATCCTTGAACTTGGGCCCATACCTGTACGTTGACTTGCGCCCCAGCGCCATCGTCGCGCAAATATTAAAGTCGATTGGAAAGGATGATCTGTGATCACAAAGCCCTCTGAAGTTTCTGATTACACCGGTATTATTGCATTCAAGTCTTGAAAGCCCCTCATGTCTGCTGACGCTGTTGCTGTGGCTTGTGTATCTACAGCTGTCGATGCTATAGCATCAGAACCACGCGTCTGGAGCAGAAACAGCAGTAGGTAAACAAGCAACGTGTTTCTGTCCAAAACGTAATCTTTTGGGACAATGTCCGATGATCTGTTTCGCCATTCAAAAGAGTCAGCTGTTGGAGCCGCCTCTTTCTGAATTGCCAACATCCAGTATCAACAGAGATCCCGACTAAAAGTCCGATGAGTAAATCATCTCGTTTCCCCCAAGCGTGGGCATTGTTTCTATCATCATCTACATTACCTTCATTATCACCAGGGTCCACTTGCGAGCGTGGGTTCATACATAGGCCGTAGAGGATGGGATTAGTAGATGCAGCTTTTGTTTTCCGACAAACATAGGGGGACTGACAGTCCATGCCGGGTCCACATGTGTGAAGGAAACACGATCCTTGGATAGCATACTCCCACTTTTTACATGTCGTTGATGATTTTCGTAGGCCTGGGAATTGAGCAACACAAGATTGGGTATATCTGAGCCCATCTCCATATTCGTTTGTGTTGCCACTGCTATCACCACTGGGAAGTGATGGCCCAAAGAGCGAGAAGTGGTCTCCTATTAAACAGTTGGAGCTACTGTTTCGGTTGATTTTGCCGACCCCTGGTGCAGGCAAATGGAGGAAGTCACTGACATAACAGAGCTGACCTTGGCAACTGATAGGATCCTTTGTAGATCCGGGATCTGTAATGTCCATACAGGAGTTTACGTCAGAAGTGCTACTGTTATTATTAGAGGAGATGGTCATATTTGTTACTGTTGGTGTCGGTGCCCCACAGAGTAAGGAAGTAGGGACACATTGGGTGTTTTTAAAACATGTCAGGCCCAGTGTGTTGTTGAGTGAACATCTCTTGCACCGCTGAGGAAATGGAGGGTAGCCAGGAGGAGGAGAATATGATGTAGGCTGCGTATTGGTAGAGTTTGTGGATGCGGGTGCAATTATGGCAGCTGATGCCCTCGAACAGAGGCAGTCAATAGGCGGGGGGCGGTTGTTGTGGCTGTAGGGATATCTCTTTTTTCAAGGAGCGAAAAGATTATTTTTGGGAACGTTGTAGTTGTTGCAGTTGTTGCAGTTGTTGCAGTTGTTGCGGTCTGTCAAGGACTGACAAAGGGTTTGCAAGGAAAGGTAAGTGAATGAATAACAAGAATGATAATGAGCTGAGAACTAGAATGGATTCACGAATAGTTTTATTGCAGACTGAGGTTTACTATGTTACAAATCTATCATATTTATACTTGTTTGACTGAAGCGGAGACGCGCTTCAAGAACTCTAAATAAAGCTTACTCAAATATTTCCTAAGGACTTTTACCATATGCGGAACTTCAAGTGTTGAGTTAACTTAATACACAGGATCCGAGGAAGATATCTGGTGCAATCTTATTTCAAGGTTCCTTGGCACTATAAGCCTTGGTTATTGGTTTATAGCTCTTCTAGAATCCTTGGAGCTATTCACGGAGCTAGAAAACTAGGAGACGCGACTTGGCTTGACAGGCAAACTATGCATGGAGGAATGAGTGAAGGAAATGAGCGGAACAAATTAATCAAGCACACGTGATCTTTTTCAGATTCGAATCAGACAAAAGTCATTCATCAATTCATGAGCTAGACATTGCTTGCTGTTCGTGACACGGTCGTAATGGCATAATGTTGAGATGCAATAAAGAGCAGGAGAGTGAATAAATAGATTCTTACATGGGAATGGGGTTGAATTTTAAATTGTGCATGTGCATCCATCCAAGGACGAGGCAACAGGTGTCCCGAAGGGGGCATTACAGAGGGTCAAAGATGAAATATGTAATTGACAATTTAAAAAGCCATTAAAGGTTTTATTGTCAGTGCATTATTGCGAGTATTGCTGCAGATGAAACTTTATTCGGAACAAAGTTTGTCCACAGGCGCAGTTTATCAAAACAAGAAATGCCTGTTGAGGGATGTGGGATGTGGAGGCGTTTACATAAGCAACTCAAGACTCGATGGAGCATGTGTGTGACATGCAACTTTTTTTTTTTTTTTTTTTTTCCGATTGAGTTGTTCAGTGAAGGAGTAGTCCACACGATTCAGTTAACCTATTTAGGATTGACGTTAAGGCACACGATCCGTGGCCATCCCATGACGATAATATTATTTTGCCACCAAATCACCCTTGTTCACCTCTCTCTCATTCCTTACAATTTGAAAAACATACAATGGAATGGCCTCGATTCATACACTGGCTTCGGGTGTTGCAGACGAACTACGTGCCTCTTTAGTAGTGCATTCGCTCGAACAGTGTGCTGCGGAGCTTGTACAAAACAGTACGTTATTTAGTGTACGATGCAGATTGGATACAATAAATACATATTACTTTGAGTCTCATCAAAACCATATACTACTGTCACATATCATTGGATCAAAGGCATTGATGCCAATGCATCGACGATTGAAGTCAAGGTCGATATCGCTGGTCACAGCCTTCAAGTCTCGGATAATGGGGATGGAATCACTTCAGCAGATATGGCACGCATCGGAACACGTTACGCTACCTCCAAGTGTTCTAGCCTTCAAGATCTCAAATGTGTTTCGACCTATGGTTTTCGTGGAGAAGGTATAAAGACGATGATGCAACTCATGCAAAACCCTTCCTTTTTTTTTTTTTTCTTCCGCATTCTTATACTCGTCTTGTGAATAATTATAATAATAAAATAAATCGTATTTAGCTGTTGCTGCCATAGCTGAAATGTCACTTTTGGACATCGTCTCCCGGCCAAGGGAGCAAAATCAAGTGTTTTCAACAATATTCAAGGTATAAAGCTTTTCTAAATCACGGTCAAGATCCAACAGATTATAGCCACCACCATTAACATTTTTTTCCCTTTCTCTTGTTGATCATTTTAGGGAGGAGAAAAGTTGTTTTGTGGACCATCCAGCAAATCCCCACGGTATATTCATGGGACAACGATTTCTGTGAGGGATCTTTTCTACAAGGTAATGACCAGCGTATTTTAATACGATATTAAAGGCACTAGAAGAGTGCTACAGACCCGAGATGCAAGCTACTTAGAACTTTATCATTGTTGACTTCACTCAGTTCCCTGTCAGACAGAGATACTGGTCAGAAGCCTCGATCTCCAAACTGGATTTAGAGCTAGAAAAAGTCAAGCGCTCAATCGAAGCACTAGCCTTAGCCAACCCAAAGATATCGTTTATAGTTGTGGACATGATGCGGGGCAACAAGATTTTAAACTGTCGAAAGGCTGATTCAAGGCTCCACAGGATCACGGCTGTATTTGGTCAGGCTTTATCCTCATCACTCACATTTGTGCGATCCAATGCCGAAGACCAAACTTATAGCTTCACTGGATATATCTCGACTGTGGGACATTATAATAGACTGTTTCAGTTTTTTTTTCTGAACAATCGACCTATTCAATGCGAGAGCCTGCAAAAGACAGTCACACAGCTCTTTCAGCAATCATCGTTCTCAAAAGACAGTCTCCAACATCACGATGCGGATGTGAGACGTTCCAGGGAGCGATATCCTGTATATGTACTCTCATTGGTTTGTCCTACAAGTGAATACGACATTTGTGTGGATCCTGCGAAAAGCATGGTAGAATTTGAGGTATGCATATGACAATATATTTTTCATAACCACGCAATATTGAGTCATCTAAGATAAAGATAAAAAACTCAATTTACCTCTTTTGATATCCTAGGATGAAGAAAGAGTGCTTTACTTAGTTAGAGACACCATCATAAGCTTTTTGGAGCGACAGCATCTCTTATCTAGATCGACAGCAGCGACGCTTCGAAGCCAAACAACTACAAGAAAACGGAAATCGCGCGCAAAGGGTTTAGTAGGGGAAACTTTAGCCCCAATAGAGCATTTCTCTCATGCCAAATCGTCACGTCCAGTCCGGACTACCAGGACTTACCAAAGGGCTGCTTTAGAAGGCCTTGAAGGGGTTAGCGACACTGCCAGGAGCCAGGAGATTGATGTAGAGGATGAAATTGAATTCGAACTAGATTCCGAACGGATAGCTGACATGCTCAATGTAGGATATAAGGAAATTGCAGATGATATGTATTCACTGATATTCAATTGTGTATTTTCCCGTCTTAATTATATTTATCTATTTATTTTTTTCATTCATTTTTATATTTCTAGGATGACTTTGAGATGAGCGAAATGGAATATAGTAGACGAAGCGGCAGCAGCATAATGTTGCCTGAGCCTATGAGCAAAAGACCCTGTTCTACTAGGTATGTGCTGAAGATATTTAGAATGAGATACAGCCGTCTCTTGATATGCTCTTACACTTACAGCAAATCTGGCCTCCACTTTTTACAGGATCTCACTCCCTCATGTAACAGGTCCACAGTCGAGATCAAACAACACAAGGACTTCTGGGATATGGGCGCAGGATGCACTTCGCAAATGGGCTAATCCGGTGTTTTCCACGCCTCCTAGTCATATCCCATCATTACAAACGCTAAAACTCAATGTCGGTCAAGGAGATACTAAAAAGAGCATGAGTAGGTATTTTAGCACTCACACGGATCAATCGAGCCGTCCTGAGATCAAAAGCCTTCAGCTCTCCAAGAGCTGTTTACAACAAGCGCAGGTTGTTGCTCAGTTGGATCGAAAATTTATTTTGTGTACAATGGATGTCCCTGATCCGGCCACAAAACCAGAATTTGATAAAAATAATAGGGCGAAGAGCCTGGTAGTGGTTGACCAGCATGCAGCAGATGAACGTGTGCGTGTGGAGCGACTGATGAAGGAGATGTGTGTCTGCTCGAGTCTGACGTTCACCCCAAGCCTTGAATATCCGATCAATAAGCAGACTGATTCCGAGGCTTCAATTCATCGCCTAGATAGCATGCCCTTGATCCCACCTCTTCCAATTACACTGAGTAGAAGAGAGTGGAGGTTGGCAGACAGGTACAAGGATTGGCTCTACCGTTGGGGAATAGCTCTTGGCAAAAGCGCTTCACTTCCAAGTATGACCAATTCCCAGAGCCCTATGCTGAACATGGGAAGACAAGAGCCCGGCATGGAGCAAGGTCAGGGTGAAGCCGCCCTGATTTCCCATCATTTCCAGGATACTCAAGAAGGACTCAATGGCGACCCTGGAAACAATGATGAGGCTTTGGCACAATGGCAACAGAGGCATCAGCATCAACAAGCCGAGATGAGTAGGGATACGATCGATCCCTATCATGTTGCGAAATATGACCATAACCCCGGCTATGTGACGGTATTGCCTCGGGTCGTTGCAGATCGATGCGTTGTGGATACAACTTTAACGCAAGATCTTATCAAGGACTGCATTGGCTGGGCAGAAGAGCATCAATATAGTATCGCACAAGGTCGTTTGCAAGCTGACTCTGTGTCTGATGGTAAAATAGACTTCTTTTACTTGGTTGCTGCTTTAAAATGTGCTTTGGTTTTACTTTCATTTTTATTTTTATTTTTTTGTTTTTCATGTGCGTTATAGATACAACCGCTTGGCTGCAATGCATCAGAAGATGTCCTCGAGGGATCTTAGATATTGTTAACTCAAAGGCTTGCAGAAGCGCAATTATGTTTAACGACGAGCTCACAATTATTCAATGTCAACAAGTTATCAAAAACCTTTCCCAGTGTGTCTTTCCATTTCAATGTGCACATGGCCGACCAAGTATCGCCCCTTTAACTGTTTTAGGGCCTACTTTGTCGCGCCGTGAACAGGCTCGCCAGCAGAAGCAACAAAATCTGCTACTGCTACAACAGCAAAATCAAGGATCACTAAGAGAGAGATGTCGAAGTGTCGATGAGAGCGATCAAAACGGAAGAGTACCATCATCGAGACGACGATCGCTATTTTTAGGAAATAATAAGCAATACAACAGCCGAGCCACATTGGATCCAAAATGGTTATCATGGAAAAAAGACATATTATAATAGCAATAGAAACAGCTTATCACTGTAATATGAATGATTATGTTTATACCAGTTGATACCTCCACTATGCCCATTTCGATACATAAGAACACCGATTTTCATAAGATTGTATGTCAATTGGGTCATTTTATATTGTGCTATGGCTCTGTTCAATTTCCTTGCTTGAAGATGTTATATTGGCTGTTGGCCAAAAAATTTATTTTGTTTTATGAAAAGAGCACAAAAAAAAAAAAAAAAGAAAAAAAGAAAAAAGCTCAAAATGTTATGAGGCAATGGACGGAACATGTTGTTGCTGGTGTTGTTGTCGAGCCTGTTGAGCCTGTTGCGCCTGCTCTTTTTGCCGGATAATAAGCTTGCGGACATAACTACCGACGGCTTGGTGACCCTCTGTCGTTATACAAATCAATCTTCTCTTCTGGTTCGACCATAGTACTACACCCAGCTCGCTTGCATACTCTAATGTGCTTTCAAAGTCTTGCTGTCGGCCGAAATCAGAATATAACCATGACTGAACTGGTCGGAGACGGTTCTTCTCAATCTCCCATAAGCGAATCTGATCCACCACAGTAAGTGGCAAGACAGGTGTATGCTTCCGCATCTGCGCATGCGCATGTGCTGTGAGATAGGTGATGATTTGCTCTGCTGTAATTCCTTTAGTAAGCGCACGTCGGATACTATCGCGCGTGATTACGCCAGTAACCATGTTGGGGAATCGATCCCGAAGATGTACAAAGAGGTTTAACACTGCAATCTGTAGGGGTGAATCTATAGGAAGTAACAAAACTCCCTGCAATTAATAATCTTTGGGTCTGAATTGCTTTAAAATAGCTGGATAAATCGCTTTTGTATACTTACCGGTGTAAGCGTAAAGCCTGTAATTGGTTTCCAAGATAATAAATCCATGGTCATCTCCTTCCTCCTCCTCTCCTTTCCTGACCGCTGCGGCTGCAGCCAACTTGGTAGCATTAGTATGTGACCCGAGCATAACGGGAGTTCCTGAGGTCAGCGTTGTTGCCAATCGAGTTGGATAAAATCTTCTGCTTCCTCTTTTCCTTTGGTATACAATCCCATATGCCTTCAAGTCCTCCAGTAAATGAGTCTGTGTTGGTGTTAACGTCTCAGAGGAGTAATCATTCCCCAATTCCAAAGATCCCAATTGGAAAAAGAAAGTCAGCACTTCAACTAGATCCATGTTCAGACTTTCCGCCATGTTCAAATATTGAAGCAAGAAAGCCCAAACTTGTGTATTGATGTCCTGCAAAAGAAATTGGAACCCTTTGTGTGTAATTTTAGGGACACCGAAATCTTGCCGGGCCATTTGACTCGCAAAATCCCGTGCATCCATGCTATCAGCGTGTGATGAAACATCAGATCCGCCCGTCATTAGTCCGCTTCGTCCTAGAAGGTTGAGAACTCCTTTGCAAGGTGGACGTCCTTCTGTAGTGCCGACCATAAAATGTAAAATCGCTTCCCATTGTTTGGTGGCGTAGTCGTCTAAAAATGCAATGTCGACATGATGTTTATCTGGTGTTGATGTCGCTAATCCAAAGCTCTGGGAATTTCCTCTAAAAAAAAAAAAAAAAAAAAAAACATCAAACTCTGTATATGATTAGGAGCAAGGACATAAAATTTCTCATAATAAACAGTTCTCAGTGATAAAAACTCATTTCTGCTTTACCCTCCTGTCAATGCATTCCTAAACTGCTCCAGGAATGTCGCGTTCATCGCGTAGTTCCCTCGCTCCTCTGAAAAGATGTGGAGGGCCTTTAACCGCTGCATAGCCTCTTTTTGCTTCCTAGTAATGTATAATACAACATCAACAGAATGCATTGAGCAAGTAGAACTACAAAGAGCAGAGCAGATCAGGCCAGTTATAAACATTGATCTTGGAATTTGGATAGTGGTATTACATTAGTCCTGCGCTCTCTTTAAACCAAAGCTTCATATCCGTAACTGGAATGGGTGTATCGACGTATAGACTTGACATGATGATCTGTTTTCCTAATGGTGGCAACAGCCTTCACAATCAAAATAATGACCACGTTAGATGATACAAGAGCCCTTGGTCCCCGACAGATGATAATGGATAAGGCCGAAGAGAAAAAGAAAGAAGAAATACCGAAAGATAGCAAGGCATGTTGCTGGTTTCTGATAGAGGCGGTTGAAAGTCTGTAGAGGAAGTGTTTCAAGGTATTCATGAATCGATGTCTGGAATTTTGACATCTTTTTTGTTTTCTAAATTGATGCTTATGTATATAATTATATTTCTGTGGTATATAAAACAATATGATGTGGTCAGATGCCCCTTTATGTTCCTTGTTGATGTCTCTTATGTCTGTGTTATATGCGATGTATGTGCATGTAATTACAAATGGTTTATTCCCCTCTCTCTCAGTGTGCGCTGCACTTTAATTTGAAGGTCATGTGATCATTTCTTTTAAACTTTAAAGGCAAGGTTTCTTTAAAGTGTATTTAAAGCACAAAATGGATCACAGCCACAGTACTTAGCCAATGCCATCCTGAGTTGGAAGACACAACAGTCATTGGAACTTGGTAGGGTGCAGTGTGTTGTCCGGATCATATTTTGCCTAGTCACTGTATCACTATGGGACGCTGACTGTATTTAAAACAGTGTGTCTGTCCCATATGAACCTTATGAATCCGAACAACGACGATTGGCAGCGGCCATTTGGATTTACGAGCTTGTTTTGAGGACACTTTTAGGGAACATAAAGTTGTCGATACCTGCCACAGCATAGCACTTTGTCCCCAAAGATGTAGGCGGACATCCGAGCCCATGACAAGTTTGATCATACAAATAAATATCGTAAGGATTTAACCACGCATTTTAAAAACAGACCTACAAATATGAAGGCTAATCTCACCAGCCTGCAGTAGAACAAACAGAGTATTTTGATAGAAATGTAGCATAAATATTGATCTACAGAATTCCAATCCAGCAAACGAGATGGTTCTGCTTTATCTGACTTAGATGTTAGCTGCATGCACTGGCATTGTGCACAAAGCCCAACCTTGGATCTATTGCAAGGGTCGAGTGCAAGGTGTTCTCTTGTTTAGAAAGCCAAATTTAACCAACAAAATGGGTCATCTTGGGGTTCATGGGTTAATTTAGTCAAATGTAAAAATAAAATGTTCTTGTACTCACACCTATTTTCTTCTTGTTGTGTATTTATGTCTTATCTTTTTAACCATGCTTCTGGAACAGTACCTTACCTTCTAAATAGCTTTAGACGCTGCTGTAACTTTGGATGCAACGCGATCTTTTGTATTTTGGATACCTTTTCAGACTCGGATGTCCGCCGTACACCAAATTCACTCTCGGCACATCATGTGGCGATGTAGAGTGAGGATTCGGCTCAAAGCATCAATAGTAAAGTGTGTCTAAGGTCAGCCCTACGTACGCTCAGTTCTTATACCCACAGCTTCCTTTAACACCAAAATAAAATCTTGAAGTTTGTGTAATATTTAGCGATTCCAGGATACATCGTCTCATCTGACACCACGTTGTAATAGCACTGATCGTCCTAGGACGTTCATTCTAAACCAAGGTAAAAACCATTTGCGTTGGATTCCAGCCTGTTTTTTCGGGACGGTTTGCGTAGCAGTCATGACTATAAAGTTGTTAGTTTCTTGGAGAGCATCTAGTCACGTACTCGAATAAACAAAACAAAAAAAATTCGCGATCAACAATCGAGGGAAGGGGCTTTGCACCTAAATTTGTGAGCCAAAACACTAACAGAGCAATGATCAGCAGAGGACAAGTGAAATACGACAGAAGATTTAGCGTTCTTTCAAAAGTGCCAAAATAAAAAGGAAAGCAGGTTGTTGGAAGGCTACCGTGGAGCTCGCAATTTCCAAAAACCAGAGAGTATTATATAATATATAAGATGTTTTCAGAGGAAAATAAGAAGAGTACATGTATGGTGCTCAAGGATAAAGATAAATGTCCGTTGGATGAGACAGATTCAGGAGACCTCCCATGATAATAAACCAATCCTTTACCCCTAATGCCAGTGCATACAATGCATACGCTGCGCCTGCTCCTTCCTTCCCTCCGCCAAACCCACGGGATCTCTGCTCTGTATTGATACCAATGTCTTTTTGCCTTATAAAGGCATATACACTTTTACCGCTCAACATCGCATCACTCGGCAAATTCTGCATCTTCTATAACTCAGCACTCTTTTCTCACTTTCTCTCTTTTTCTTCGTTTCTCCCCCTTCTGAGGCAACAATTACGTATTCCTCTTGGCCAAGGCCATTAAATTCATCATGACTTCCATGTTCATCACCCTCGCATTACTCTTTTCACTCCTTGTCACAGCATACGCTCAGAGTATCAAACCCAGGCCTGCACAGGAATGTGCATTTGCACGTGCCGGATCAAAACTTTATATTCAGGGCGGTAGAACCGGTTCCGACATTATTAACCAGCACTACGCTCTCGACCTCGCTACAAGCTGGCCTGTTACTTCTCCTCCCTGGACTGAGTTGAAGCCTGGCCACACAACTTATCTCTTCAATGCTGTGGCTACACCTGATAACAAAACACTTATCATGTTCGTCCGGGGCGAGAACAGCAGTATCATCATGCCAAAATATGATATCCAAACCAATTCTTGGGGCGCCGCTCCCTTGTCACTGACTCCTGACCAGGACTATCGCTATGGCATAAGGCCAGTGATTGATCCGATAAATTGGCTCGTCTACATAGCTGCCTTTCAGAACTTGGATATCTTTAATCCAAACACTTCGACCATATCGCTCACTCCTATGCCCGCAGATATCTTCAAGTCAAGACTGTTCTCAGGCGCCGTCTACAATCCACTGAGGAAATCTATCATGTATTTTGGAGGGATCAACGCAAGTATCGTTATCGATCCTCTGGCGACGCAAGTTACTGAATATTCTATCGGTACAAATACCTGGAGAACCTTTGTAGGTCTAATAACGCGTTTGTTTTTCTTTTTTTCTTTCTTTCTTTTTTTTTTTTTTTTTTTTTTTCTTTTTGGGCACTAAAGCATATTTCACTTTTTTCTTTTTTAGCCAACTGTGGGTGAACCACCAGTAGCACGGTCCGACTTTTGTATGGCCTCAAGTGAAGACGGAAATACAATTGTTGTCTATGGTGGAAGGATAGCTCCGCCTGCAAATTATACAAACACTTTTTACACACTGGATGTTCCCACTGGTAGATGGACCCGAGGTCCAGATGGAGATGTTAGGCTATATATGGCATGCATCATCATAGGAGACCAATTCCTGGCGTGGGGCGGAACCGATGGCGTCAAGACACTTGATGGCCCTCCCGTAGTCTTTGACTTGGCCCAACGCAAATGGGTCAATACTTACACTGCTCCAGCATACTATCGGAAAGATACCAATCCTAGCAGTAGCTCGTCCTCTCCAGGTTCTATCCCCTCAGACGCGCCTCCTCCAGTCACCAAGTCATCAGGAAGCAATTTGGGGGCTATTCTTGGAGGCACGTTCGGAGTTCTTTCCGTAGTTGCACTGTCTGGTCTGGTTTATTTTTATCTAAAGCGTAGACAGGGCCATGTTCGGTACAATGAAGCTTCGGAGCAGCAAAATGCAAGTAATAATGAAAAGCCAGCAGAGACACACCAAAAACTAGACAATTCGCAGCCAAGGAATCCACAAATACTAGGCCTGAGACAAACATCTGCGCGCGATCCTCAGGGTATTTCAGACTACAGGCTCTCTTCCTCAGTCCCACAGCCAGTATTCTCGTCTCCCAGTTACGATCATCAGCAATATACTGTTTCCAGCAAGAACGTCCTGCTGCCGCCTATTGACTCACAGCTATCTAACACACCTGTTATTTATATCCCTAATTCTTCTTATCCAACTGTTATTCCTGGAGCAACCGTCACTACGCCTTACACACCAACTCAAACCACCCCGAATGGCGATGTTTACCAAGCATACTCCATTGCACCATCTGGACTTTCACAGAATGTTGGAACGCTCAATGGTTCTGTCTCAGGATCACCTCACGACTTCAATGCCCCTACATATAGCTCTGTCACTCCTATCCCACCACCAGCACCCTATGTTTCCAATCAATCTTATGTCCCGCAGAATGTCTTTAACCTGTCTGCCGCCACATTCACGCCTGGCATCACATCGCATACGGCGACACCGAGCGCATCTCCTGTGAATGCCCAAGGCAATGACAATACTGAATCACAGGCACCATTTCCACCCCCACCTAACTTGTCACCACGACCAGTTAAAAGCAACACATCGCATTATACTCAGTAGCACCTAGGCCCCTCAATAGCAGAACCGATATAATCAATGTATTCATTCCATCACCGCATGGACAGCAATAACATATACGATCACCCCATGCAACCGCAGAATGACGTCCCCATTTTCAATATACTATCATCATTACTACTATCATTATTATTTCATTATTATTTCGTCTTTTTAGCCATCACTATTTACTTCATACACTTCTTATAAGCAACTCTACCATAATAAACTTCAAGGATATATTTTTATTTACTATCACCGCTGTTTGTTTGATTTAAATAGATTCTTTGTGCTTTTTTTTTTTTTTTTTTTTTTTTTTCAGTTGATATGATTTGACACAGGCTGTTGAATAGGTAATAAGTGATTTAATCAAGTCTACTAAACCTCGCCAGCTTGCTCTGCTAACTTGTAAAACAACGAATCCTCCTTCTTGAGTAGTCGACTTGGAGTATCAAACTCTAGGACTCTTCCTCTCTCCAACACCAAAATCTTGTCACTGTCCATTACAGTCTTGATACGGTGTGCAATCGTTAAAACCGTCCTGTCTCTGAACTCTTGCCGGATCGTCTTTTGAATCAGTTCATCTGTCTCTACATCCACTGCCGCAGTTGCCTCATCCATGATCAAGATCTTGGATTTTCGAAGCAATGCTCGTGCAAGGCAGATCAAGGATCGTTGGCCCACGGAAAAATTCCCGCCATTCTGTGCAACCTCAAATGATAATCCTCCTGGTAATGTGCTGATATAGTCCTTCAAATGAGATCGCTCCAGAGCCCTCCAGAGATCTGCGTCCTCTACTTCGTGGAATGGATCAAGGTTATCGCGAACAGTCCCCACAAATAGCGTCGGGTCCTGAGGGATAATAGATAGATGGCGACGCAAGTCCTGAAGCCCCACAGTTGAAATATCGACTCCATCTATTTCAATTCTACCTCCATCTTCCTCTTCTGTTGCTGCTTCTTCCTCTGAGTGTGACCCTCCCTGGCCGTTAGCATTATGTGGTAATGATCTATCAGAGGCAAGCGTCATGCTATTGTCACTTTGCTTGGCCCAGTAGCTATTAGCAGCCTCCACAATTCGGAATAGAGCCAATGTCAATGAGGATTTGCCTGCACCTGTTCGGCCAACAATGCCGACACGCTCTGTTGGTGCAATTTCTAACGTCACGTTCTTTATGACCAAGTCCAGTCCCTCGCGGTAACGTGTCGAGTAGTTCTTGAAGTTGATGCGTCCTTTTGAAGGCCAGCCATCTGGGAGCGGCACATCTGTGGTGTCAGGGGCCTCCGTCTTGAGGTTGGTGTATTCAAGGATGCGCTCCAGTGAAACCAGTTGGTACTGTAGTACAAAAAAAAAAAAAGTTAAACACCAGTTTTCTTTGAAATGTTACCATCATTATTATTATTACTTTATCATCTCTTTTTACCTGGAGATCGCAAGCCATGCGGACTAAGGAAGTAACTTCCTCAGTAATCGACAGTGCAAAGCTCAAGGTCAAACCCACCATGCTAGGGTCCATCCGCTCCCGTTCAAGGACTGCAAAAAGGGCTGTAATAAACACGATAATGGTGCTTAGAAGCCGAAGCTGCACGTCCATCCATCGCCTCGAACCCATATTGGATAAGAAATTGTTTGAATTTCTATCAGTTAAATCCGTATTTTCACGGACAAACCGACTTTGAATCTTCATTGCCCGCAGCGTTGACACACCTCCAAGAGATTCGTTAAAGTGTTGGTAGATGGGTGACTTTGAAGCTGCGTAAATTCGAGCCAATATCTGGTTCACGCTCAGGAAGCAAATAAGAGCGAGATAGTAAGCTGCCATAAAGAGTGGTGCAACAAAGATAAAGGATGGGGTTGTGCTTACGACCAAAATCAAGGTGCTCATGACTGAGGTACCAAATAATAAAATACCAATCAATTTGCTTGAAAGTTTCACATCTACTGTCCCAACATCGGACGAAAACCGGTTGATGATTCTTCCCAGTGGCGTCGTGTCAAAGAAAGCAATTGGTAGGTGCATAATCTTGTTCAAGAAATCGTAATGAATTCGCTCTGAGGCACGGATTCGACCGACTGCAAGCGCTAGCCACATGATGATCATGTAGAGCAACACATATATCAGAGTGAGCAGCGCATACACCCCGAGGAAACGAACAATCGATGGTGGATTGTTTTCATCTCTCCTTTTGTTTTCATTGATCCAATGCTTAAGCCACAGGCTTGTCGAAACCAGGCAAATCTGTGCCAGGACAAACAGTAGCACTACCATTGTCGAAACAAGGTATGATCTTCAAATATAAGAAATAAATAGAATAAATAAACAAATAAATAAAAAGCTATCTTTCAAAATAATACTTTTTGACAAATGAAAACAATCAAGGGAAACTTACACTGCTTTGGCGTAGAGAATGCCCACCCCATATCCGACCGCACCCTCCTTTATGGCCTCGACCGTAATAATTCCTGCCTTCGTGTCTTTCTTGTCATCCTTGAACTCCTGGTTGTTGGCAGCCACTGTAGTGTTGTTGGATGTGCTCTGATCGCTTATATCTCCACTTTCGTCTCCCTCAGTAGCCTCGCCGCTGTCATCGGCATCGTTTGGTATATTTGTACTGATAGTCGCATTCCCTGGTTTTATACGTGTTTTATCACCTCCTTTAATCCCTGTTTTAGCCACCTTCGGTGTTGAACTCGATCTTCTTTCCAACTTTGAATATTCTTTGATCAATCGATAGAAGATCTTCTTATTCGCCATTAGCTCGCTATATGGCCCATTCTCCGCAACCATGCCTTCGTGGAGGACCACAATTTGATCAACTTCACGGAGATGATGAATTCCATGTGTCACCAAGACACGCGTCTTGTCGCGGAGCAAACCAGTTGATCCAAGGAGGTGATTCCAAAGATGATGACTAACATGTGCATCTACTGCGCTGAGTGGATCATCCAACAAATAGATGTCCGCATCGTCGTAGGCAGCTCGGGCAAGAGAAACTCTTTGTTTCTGACCGCCTGAGAGATTTATCCCACGCTCTCCAATCTCTGTCATATCTCCTGCAGGCAGGACAGCCAGATCTGGCTCCAATCCACAAGCAAAGATAACCTGCTTGTACCTTTCTTCGTCATATCTCTTGCCAAAAAGAATGTTATCCTTGAGTGTTTTGTTGATGATCCAAGCTTGTTGAGGAACGTATGCAACATGTCCTGAAATCTGAATCTTCCCCTGTAACTTATAAAGTTCTCCAATCATGGCAGAGAGTAATGAAGATTTGCCTTGTCCCACGCGTCCAACAATAGCAGTGAGTTTTCCTCTGCCAAAGGATAGGTTGATAGACCGCAGTGTAGGCGGCAATGTCAGCTGAGGTTCAGAGGAGCCATGATCCTGTAGAAGGGCGCTTCTCTCATCTATAACACGATTGTCCTCATAACCCTCATCGACCGGTGCTATCCATGAGAATGTCCCATCTTTGATCAAAATCAGCGGATCATCTGGGTCTCGGGGCAAAAGATCAAAGCGCATGATGTTCTTGTCATCGATCTCTTCGAGCAAAAAGAATCGCTGAATGCGCTTAGTAGCTACCAAGACACTGAGAGTTGAAGCTGTTGCGTCTGATAGACTCGAGATAGGATTTTTAAGCATGGAAAAGAGCGTCATAGATACAAATACAGTCTGTAGCGTGAGTTTCCCTGGGGTGAAACCGGGGCCACCCCAGAGAGCATAGACACTGAAAGTGACCAGGCTGATGATGAGTGAGGATGATATGAAGATAATGGACATGAATGCCTCTACAATGCCAATCCTCTTGAGTATATTCAATTCCTTACTTCGCACTGCCAGGATACGATTTATGAATGCAGTACTCCAGCCGTAAAGTTTGATGATCTTCATTGAACTCAATACCTCTGTTGTGAGCTGAACTCGTTGATCCATTGCTTTCAATTTCTCTGCCTGCATTGACTTAAAAAACTTTGCTTGCCAGGTTTGCACTGGCAGCATCGCCAGCATGGTAAGTACTCCAGCAAGCATTGTCCATCCTAAAAGCCCATACAGCAATTTCATTGCAATTGCGATCTCAAGTGGAATGGACTACAGAAACAGAACAAAGTATCCATTGCATAAGAAATACATCAACAACTTTGAGAAAAAAAAAAAAAAAAAAAAAAAAAAAACACTTACGATCCACATAGATAAAAAGCTGAACATGTCCCACCACTGGTCCGCATCGACAGACATATGGTTTGTAATTTCGCCATTCGTCGACTCGCTCCTTGCTTTGGCTGAAAGCCTAAGAGCTTTGCGATATATCATCGCAATGAGTGCAGCACGGGTTCGGACTCCAATCAAAATCATTTGGTATCGATTATATGTGTTGACAAGAGACGCGAACAGGGACGATACAAAGATCCCTATGGCTAAAGTGATACCGTACGACAGAGGCTTGGATTCATAATCCTCTAAATAGCTCAGCAACTCGTTCAGGATTACTGGAAGCGTATATGAAAACAGGACAATCGCAACTCGGCTCAAGAGCACTGGCACCAGCAATTCCCAATTCGAAAGAAGGATAATTTGGAACAATGATGGTTGTTCACCGCGGGATTTACGCCGCAGCAATCGGTCCGCCCATAAGCTGCTCAACTTTTCATACGCTACTTCTGTCTCCATCCAAGGAGGTAGTTGACCAAGAATATCGTCTTGAGTAATTGTTCTCTTCAATCCGATCTTGATGAACGGGAAATAAAACGTGAAAAAAAGTCGAGAGCCAAGGTTAGCCTTGGCGTACAGCCCAGCGCTACTCATCCGCTGTACTCTAGTCTTTCCCCGTGGCCACGCCTCCACTACAAAGCCTGCAGACAAAAATAAAGTTAGCGCTATGAGGAGACTTATTGTTGAGCGTCCGGTTGGTTCAGCCAGCTCCAATGTCGTTTTGGTAATGATAAGTGTCGCTGATATTGCGGCAACATAGAAAGCATATATGGCGCTAGAAGAACGGATCGTGTACTCATGCTCATATTTGTTTAATGCAACTGCAAATACCTAGAAGAAGGGTGTTGACGTCAGGTACATGCTTATATACTTATATTATTTTAAGTAACATTTAAAAAAAAAAAAAAAAAAAAAAAAAAAAAAGACAAACGTTACCCATGCTGTACCCATGCAAAAACAGCTCCAAGCAATAGCGGGTGAAATGTCCCCTGAGGCGGAAAGATTCCAGTAAAGCATCCATGATACAACAGCAGAAATAAACATGAATATCTGTGTGGGCCAATAGATCCAAAAAGTGCGTCCGAGGCGATGCCCAACTCTATATTTTCTCAGATAATATATCCGCAACAAGAACCCCAATGCTGCGAGTAATGACAATGCGCCAAATAATACACTATGGCAAAAAATAAGATAAAGGATAAGCGCCACAAACATCTGATTCAGGTTTGATAAGAAATTGCATTCTGTAATTTCGCCATTCTCCATTACCTGTACTCAAAGCATGGTGTCAAATCATATCGAGTGGGGCTCAATGGGCCCTATGTATGTATATAATTTTATTGAATTTAGGATGGTAAGGACTATAGGCAATACGTACAAAATAAAACAAAGGTACATATGAAGATATATATACATATATTTTTGTTGATCCTATATCTATAGTAACTTACCCATCCCTCATGATGAGTACAGAGACTATTGATACTAGATGGCATATGACTATTTGTCCGGTAGACTGAACTATCGAAACGAACCCCAGCTGTCAACAACTGCCAAGTCTCAAAGTGTAAAGTGTCAGGCAGGATCGAGTGAGTTCCAGTAATGGTTCAGCCTTGATGCTATCAATCCTGGTTTCCTGAACCCTGTGCTCCGAACGAAGTTGGATTATGAAAGTTGTAAAGGAAAATTGAAAAAAAAAAAAAAAAAAAAAAAAAAAAAAAAAAAGGAGAGGAAAAAAGAAAGAAAGTGCACAGCACTTTGAAGATAAGAAAATAGTGGAACCACAAACGGGAAAAGTGACTGTTAAAACGGCGTTTGAAAGAACGCCAAATAAACCATTTTTGGAATGTGAGAGAAGGTTAAGCACAGATGTTCATCTAGTTTATCCGTTGCAGTGGAAAGTCGTAAAAAAGTAATTTTGCCCTTTTCATCAGGCGCAAGCACCAGCACGATAGCATTAACACTATCGTACAACTGTTCGATGACGGGAGCCTCCGCTTGTATTCCAATCTACTCTTTCGGTACGAAATTGCTATTTACATTATTATTTATTGTATACCTCTCATCACCGTCGTCATCATCACACGGAGGAGAATAACACTGCAAAGAGTAGGGCAATAGCATAGGTTTGTGGGCGAAATCTTGTTTGTGGATATTTGTTTGTATCTTCGAGTACCAAAATGCTATGTATTTGACTGTTCATGGGAAAAAGCCTTTTTCTTTTTTTTTTCTAAAAGGCCACTGGCTGAACTAGAATGCCCTAGCGCTCTGTGTACTGTACTAAAATCATTACGACCATACTCTATGCCTCAATATACGGGAAATATGTATAACCATTCTTTATTTATATCTGTTAAAGGTGGAGTATCGACCATTAAAGGAGCCGTCTGCATCCATAAAAAATAAATAAAATAAGATCAAAGGAAAAATAACTCATATATGCCTTTTAACAACGATTTCTGCAAGGGCCAAGATCGTTCCAACCCCCGACGTGGCTAAACTGAGACTCGCAGGGACGAAACGGAACACCTCTGCAGCATATTGAGGTACAGCCATCCAATGAAAAAGATAATGGTTCTGTTGTTCACCCATTCCTGCATACATCGCTACTGTCTCGGCTGCATCCTTGGCTAAATTTGTCAACCGCGAGGTCACATTCACAGCCGGGTACTGATGATGGACATGATGGTGATGTAAACCATATTGGCTCAAGCAGTATGTTAATGCAAACTTGAAGGCAAAGTATGAGAGACCTGAAGTCGTGGAACGCGACAAAAGGCCAGTCATCGCATACTGAGAAGCATCAAGCTCAGCGTCCGTTTTACGGGCCACATCAACGTTGAACAGTTGTGAAAGCAGCGTTGGGAGAACGAAAAGTGAGCTGTAGTAACAAAAGAATGGTAATAAGAAGTCGGGCCAGTTCATCAAGGTCCCAAAGAAAGATGGCTGATCATCCTCATCCTAGCGTTTCAAATAAAATATAAAGCGTCAGTATGAACACCGCCTTTTTTTTTTTTTTTTTTTTTTTTTTTTTTTTTTTTTTTTATTTAAAAAAAAAAAAAATACCTTGTGCCATTGGTGAGAGAAAGCTGCAGACAAATACACGGCAAATTCAAACAGGAAAGTAATAAAAACAAAGCCTGTGCTAGTGGAACCGACATCATGCACTCTCTGCACGCCTCGGGACATACAGATGGAAAATCCATGGATTCCTGGATATTCCTCAAAGTGGTGCTTGACCCTTTCAAAGATCCGCACGAAGTAGCTCTTGCTCTTGTCTTCAAGGTTAACACGGTGGCGACGGCGTCCATAGCGGCGATGGCTGCCGCCATCTTTTGCATCGTCATCATAGTAACGAGAGTTACGGCGAGCCTTACCCCTATCCCGTTCATTGCTATTAAACCCTCTGCCAACGCTACTATTCACTGCGTCCACGACACCATCGACCGCATGAGAAATAGTGGAGGTCAAGTCCTTAGATGCTCTCCGAAACTGAGCCTTGCCTGATTGGAACTTGTCGTGCAATGCATGTTCTAGCGAGTATGCCTTTTCTACAGCTGCTTGGACTTCTGAATGCAAGCTTCCCATAAAGTCTCTCGCCTGATACTCCGGCAATAGGTCTTCTAAACTCTCTGAATCTGAATCATGTCTATAAAATAAATTGCAGATAAAGAAAAAATATTACCATTTTGTTCTTTTTTTTTTGCAGAAAAAAAGTGCGATATGATGTCAGTGCCTTACTTGGTAGTGGCTATTTTCCTTGGCGAAGAGCGTCGAGAGTAAGTTTGAGTCCCTTCAGAGGTATCATCACTAAGGTCATTAGCAGATGACAGGCTCGCCAAGCGGTTGCTCTCAGTCGACCGACGGCTGTTGGCTTTTGGATTGCCTTCATGGGTTAGTTCATGGAGCGAAGGATCGGACGATCCATGCTTTGTAATATGATCTCTATCATTTATTCCATTTTATTTATCGCGATATTTTGTTGATTAAAGTGTTAGAGGAATTTTTTTTTTTTTTTTTTTTTTTTTTAATACTCCGGTTGTTTATCTTCCAGTGGTCCGCACCTGATCCTATCAGCAATGTCTTCACGCCGTCCATCAGTGGCAAGGCCCAACTTTGTTGCAAGTTCTAATGATAGCATCCGCACCATAATGGATTTCTTGTTGAATACAATATCCATATCATTTTTATTTCATGAGGCCTTGCTGGATTCATACAAACACGCACCTATTAATTCAGCTTTACGACGTTTCGAGAGTGGGATTGCCATAATGACGAGATGTTTTTTCTTCTTCTTCTTCTTTGCGTGAGCCGTTGAAAAGATAGGGAAGATAATGATGAAAATAAACTGTGTAAAAAAAACCCCCCATTTAAGAACAGTTTGTGAGATGGTCACAAAAGTCTGCTTTGCCCAATTTGCGACAAAAAATTTTTTTCTGGAAAGAAAGGGAATAATCTTATGGGCAACGACTCAGACATGGCTTTAGCTTCATTAAGTATGGCTTGGGCGTGGAATTACTTCGGTCTTTGACACCCATCACTATTTGTCTCCACGCCATTCAGTCCGAGTTCATTCATTATATGTAAGGCCTTCATTCTCTACATATTATCTGACTAAAGCCACCCTCGAATGACACAATATAAAACATACGAATGATTGGGAAAACTCTTTGAACTTTCTGAAAGGCTGCCGCTAGCCCCTATCCCCGAATAGCAGCCTGTGTCATGATGCGAGGTGTTCTACCAATTATGTCAGGCAAAACGCACGTTTCTAGAGGAACAAAAAAAAAAAAAAGAATTCCTACTCAAAGATTGTACTTGCGGCTATGTACTCATATGGACATGTAAATATGTAACAGAGATATATTTCAAACGCGGTGAAAACTAACAGGCAGTAAAAAGCACCATCAATACATTCGTTCTCGATGAACAAAAGAATAATCAAAAAAAAGTGAGAGAAATAAATGAGTAATTAAAGATAAGCAGCAAGCAAGCAAATAGGTCTTTTTTTTTTCTATTTCCCTCTTTTACTTACTGCTGCTGTAAGCTTGTCTCCGAGAGATCAGACCTTGATAAAACCAATGACGACGCGTTTGGGAATCTCTCACAACATAGAGAGCTAATGAAGAGATACAAAGTATTGTATGTATAAATTTGAGTAACTCTCTCTTTAGTGGTCAGACGCTCATGAAATAACGGTTTCATACATGTGTATGTTTGATCGGTAGTGGTGGGATTCTCACGAAAGGTAATTGAGTTTAAAGATGACGTAGCTACGTCATCCCGATGCCTTGATATGTTCGACACCCATCTTTTTATATCCCACCATACTCGAAACTGCATAGAAAGATCCTGAGGCCTTTTCAAGACCGAATTGTATTGAGCGAATGCTAATTTCTATTGGTTGGGGAGTTGAGAGCGAATGCTATTTTTTTTTTAGGTTGCCCAATAGAAAAAGATGTAAACAAAAGAAAATGCAATACGGTATTCGATGGCACAATACGCAAAAGATGAGAATTGTGCCATCGAATGCTAATTTTTTTTGGATCGAATGCTATTTTTTTTGGATCGAATTCTATTTTTTTTGGATCTCACGCCAACCCTTAAGCCAGACTAGCATTCGATGGCACAATTCTCATCTTTTGCGTATTGTGCCATCGAATACCGTATTGCATTTTCTTTTGTTTACATCTTTTTCTATTGGGCAACCTAAAAAAAAAATAGCATTCGCTCTCAACTCCCCAACCAATAGAAATTAGCATTCGCTCAATACAATTCGGTCTTGAAAAGGCCTCTGGAAGTGAAAAAAATATGCTTTGCTTACCATGCATACTCAACTGAACCAAGTTCATGTTATGAACGTTAATTGAGGGCGTAATCTCTTTCTATGACACAAGGACTTTAGTGCATTTAGAAAGTAGTATAAAAGGGCGTCTCAATTCCTTCATCCAAACTTCACACCATCCATCTTATAAACACCTTTCATCCTATAAACAGACATAATCCGTTCAAATCCGTCCAAATCCGTCCAATTCCGTCCAAATCCGTCATGATCAAATACATCGTTGCTTTCAGACCAGGGACCTCTGACGATTTTATCGATGAGGCTGCAAAGAAGATAGAGGAGAACGGAGGCCAAATCAAACGAAGATTTGAATCGCTCCCAGGATTTGAAATTGAAGTACCAGAAGGCTTTGAAATGGAGCCGGTAGCGGACTATCCAGGCGTTCAAAGTATCGAACCAGCTGACGTTTAGGATAACCTCTCACAGGAACTATCACTATTTGGCAACCAAATTGTACATTTGTTTATATTAAAGAACAATAAATTGTCGTTATAAAAAGGTCATCATTTGCGGTCTTCTGAGGCAATGACCATTAGTCTAACTTGCTCGTACAATACTTGCAAAAAAAAAAAAAAAAAAAAAAAAAAAGCGCCATTAATTCATTAAAAAGAGTATTTCCAATTGTAGACAAATTGGAATTGTACCGAGACATGTATCTGCCATCGCTACTGTCAAAACGTCAGAACTGCGCATTGTCGGATACTTTGATCTGGTCAAAATGGTTTTTGAAGCCGGCCACTTCTAGCTACTATGATGACATATAAACCAGAGAGTCAAGCTTGTCACTCTTTTTGGTTAGTCCTTTTCAATTATAAGAATTTTCTTAAGTAAACCATTTATATTTGAAAGAGTCTAGCCAAAAAGAGCGACAAGCTTGACCCTCTGATATAAACCCTTCAAAATAAACACACAGCACAAATGGCCGACGTTGCATATTTCACACAATACACGAAGGTACGCGTCCTAACACCCTGACAAATCAAACCCAAAAACGAGTTTCTTATTGTATGTGTTATTCATACTGCTCTATAGGCAGACGTGTAGACACATTTTTAAATAAATACCTCTCGAGCGCGGAATAGCGTGTGGACTTACGCCATGGTCCTTATCTACAAACTTTAACTGTAAGTTTTTCACTAAACTAGATCAATGGTTTAGCACAAAAGTGCAAATCACTAAATCACTTTATGTATAGTGGTGAACCTGATAAGCCATTATTGTTACATCATAATGTCACAAAGACAACTAGTGCTTTCATTGCATACCTTTCATCAACTTCAACATCCAAGCTCCATATCTACCACATTATCTTAAAAAACGCCTTTCATCGTAAAAGTGAATATGGTTCCTTCAAACCATGAACAAGTACGTTCTTTATTTTCACCAGGGAAGGACCTCTGGCGATCATTTTGGAAAGTCATCAAGGATTTCGAGATCAAAGGAGGTAAGGTTGCCTTTTTGAAGGACTGAAAGCTGAGGAACATATTAAGTCTATCGAACTCCCAGATGAAGACAACCAGTAATTTTTACAGGGACTATCACCATTTGGGCAATCAGATCGTAGAGATTCCTTTATATTAAAAAGACAACAATAAAATGTCATTTAAAGAAACATCATCCTATATAGTCTTCTGGAGTTCATCCTATTTAGAACTTGGCTCTATCAGCTACTTTAATCTATATCCGAGACAAGCCTGACCGTACCATACTTGAAGAAAAGTGGCATCATCTCATTTAAAAAGTAGAGTCCTCGCCAAAAAGTCATAAACAAATATATTTTTAAAATACTCAATTTGAATTAAAGGTCGGAAAGCGAAAAATTCACGTACGAGATCAGAATTTCATATATTTTTGAATAGATAGAATGAATTAGATGCAGTAGCCACCAAATCAATTTAATTATGGTTTTCAATAAGAAATGAGGTTTATCAAGAGGTCTTTAATCAAGAGGAGACTGTTGAGGACCTTAGTGACTTTATCAATGTCGCCAGCGGTAAGTGGGATACAGAGCTCGATAGAATAGTAAATTAAGAACGGGCAGAGACTGTTATCCTGAGTTCTGACATAGTAGATCTTACGCCAGATACTGGAAGCATGTTTGTGATAGAGGATAGCGAGTCTGAGGAGGAGCGTCTTATTGACAACCGAAAACGCTATCGCAAAAAATAAAATTTTAGGTTTGTACGGTTTTTTCCGTCTAAAAAAGGAAGTATTCTATTCAATTTAAAAACATGAAAAATATATTTGTTTATGACTTTTTGGCGAGGACTCCAAGTGTATTTTAAACTGTAAACAAATGTACAGAGCCATCCATTGTTTGAGAAATTTGGTAGGATCGAGTCGTATGGAAATGAGTGAAATATGCCAGGATCATAATAAGTAACGAGAACGAAAGAAAGATGTGTTTATTATGATCCGTTAAATAAAAAGGGTAAAAATCTTAGCTATAGTAAAAACCCATGTAAATGACTGCTAATCGCAACAATGAGGTACTTGGGATGATCTTTGAAGCCGGCCATCTCCAGCTACAATGAAGATAGAACTCCAAGGGAACACGCACAAAAGACCGTGACAAGAGTGGAAAAGAAGAAGCACTGTAGCTTGCTTTCCTGTGTGACTATCAAGCCCAATAGTAGGATAATGTTTCTAATGCATGCTTTAGTGCATTTAAGAAGCATAAATACCTGTTATCAATCCCATTCTCAGATTTCCACACCATTTTTCATAAAAAAAAAAATCTTTCAACAAAATAACAAGCATAATTCGTTCAAAAACCCATAATGAAAACTTACACCATTACTTTCACGTCCGAGGCCTCTGAATCTGATATCGAAGAGATCGTTAAGGATATTGCGGCCAAGGGAGGCAAAATCATAGAGAAATTTACCTTGATCAGGGCATTCGTAGCTGAAATTCCGGAGGATCTTTTTCAGGACCTGCGTGGCAATCATATAGTTGAATCTATCCAACTCGATGATGTCGATACTACCCAGTAACTTGCAATCATATTGTAGAGATCCAAGAAATAACAATAAAGTTTCCGATAGAAAATAATATCCTGGGGCACATCCCATGTGCTACTTGATTCTATAAGATACTCTAATTCCTGTCTGGAAGCAATGAATATGACGCCAACTTGCTCACACAATACTTGGATAAAAAGCATTTCAAATGATAGACAAATTGGTGGCCCCTCCCCTTCCAAAAAAAAAAAAAAAAAAAAAAAAAAAAAAAACTCCCACGTATCTGATTTAATGAAAGCTGGGTTTTGCCTCTTCAGATTATGTATCCACCGATAACAGAGGACTCTTATATATAATGAAGTCCAGAGCATCAGAGCCTTACCATGCATTCTTCGCAAAGAATGAAATGACTATCTCATTTGGCCCTACTTGAGATTTAACTCAAAGGCATGAGCAAAACGATCTTGATGGCCGATAATGCGAATACTGAATAGCAGAATCTGAGACGCATACTTGAGTCAGGAGCACCAATTGAAGTGAAACCAATGATCAATGTATTGAAAGAATGGACGCGTCCAAACTAAATGCCTCAATTATAAAGTTATTTAAGGCGGGAAAATGCTGCTCTCCATAGTATGATGTTACGACCCTCAAGTGCTGATCTACTTTATAATATTTATTAGACGCCGAGAGCGTTGCTCAGAAAGCTTATTGGGAGGATTGATCACCAAAGCAAATTGGCGATAATTCATGGCCAGCAGTAAAGGCGCAATCAAAATGACTAAAATTAGAAGAACAGGCGTTCACATTTCATGTTAATCACAAATGCGATATCATGCTTTGCCATGCCTGCTTAGAATTGAGCCTGTTAATCACGGAAGTAAAAACATAATAACGGAGCCTAGGGCTGGGCAGAAATAGGCATGATAGCCAACTTCATGATGGCACTCAGAAAGGTTCCGTCTGATAGATATAGTTGTATCGGTACATTCAACATATCATTATCATCCTTCAGCAACACAACATTCAACGCCTCAAAGTATATCTAAATTCATTACTTGTGGGCCAAATTAGTTCAAGCAGCTGATCCAGTATGTTCTTTTGTATTTCTAAAATAAATGACTTGATTTTACCCTCTTTGTAGGCCAAACGACTTCAAGGGGAGTTTTTATTCTCTCATTTGAAAAACTCATTGCTAGCATTGCGGTTTAAGAATTTTGGACGGAAAAGTTTAGAGCTGAAAGAGAACACAAAAATCAAAGAGTTCAAGTAACTTCCTACGTGGCAAAGAGCGTCATCAACCCATAATCTTCATCACTGAAATCCGAGTTGATCATCCCAAACTTTAACTCGCTTTTCGTGTAAAATAATGCTCTTGAACAACTCATAGAGAATCTCTAGTAAAGTTGGATTGTAATTTTTTTTTTTTTTTTTTTTTTTTTTTTAATTTTATCGTGAACGAGATCTAGACTGACTGCCTTTTCTCGTGCGCAAACGTTTCCGCTGCTCCATGAAGTCCTCCGAGACTTCAATCGAATTGGCCTCTGACAGCTTACTGCTGCCACCTCCACCACCTGATCGCCGAGCCTTACCCCCTCCGCCTCCATTGCCACTTGCTCCTGATCGTACAGGCGATCTTGAACCTGCTCTCTTTCGATTCTGCTGTTGACCTTTAGGGTCTGAGCCCCTACGGCCGTTGTTATTATTGTTGTTGTTAGTGTTACTATTGCCCTTGCTACTATTGCTGTTGTTAGAGGTGCCATCTCGATTCTTGGATGGTGATCTGCTCCTACTACGTACTCTGTTCCTACTTCGCCTGTTATGACTGGTAGACCGACTACGATTCCTTCCTTTCTCATTATCTGTATTGTTGACATTATTGCTGTTTTGAGCTCTACTGCGGCTATTGGAACGGCTACGTGCCCTCACGTCATCATGCTGATCTTTGCTACCCTTCGGTTGACTACTTTGGCTTGAAAGATTGAGATTATGGCTAAGACTTTTAGATCGACTTCGTGCACGGCTGTCATTGATCCTAGTTTTGCTTGCACTTGTTTCTCTGCCTCTATCGCGATCACTGGAACGACTACGAGCCCTATCTCTGTCGTGTTGACGCCGACTAGTTGATCTCGACCGACTACGTTTTCGGTTTTGTGTGTCCCCTCCACTTGTTCTAGTTTGACTTTTGCTCCGTGAACGACTCTTAAAACTCTTAATAGGCGTATTATCGTCAAATTTATTCTTGCCTGATGATGATGGGCTACCTGAGCGATCGGTATGGCGCCCACGTCCAATATACGTATCACGTTCACGAAATTTCCGACTATTGCTCTGGGAAGGAGAGTGCAGCTTCTCTGAACCACTAGTCTTTCTGTCCTTATTATCCTTTTCGTCATTAGTGTCCTTGGGCTTGGTAGGGGTAATACCTGTAATGACTACTGACTCAGAAATAACCCTGTCATCTTTGAATTCTGCGCTGCTTGAATGCTCTTTTTGATTGTCGGGCCGATTCTGCACTCCTTTTATACCCTCCACAGGTGCATCTTCTCCGCCATTAGTGGTTACTTTCTCTATCTTGGCTTCTAATGATTCATCATGACTTCTATAATCATTTTCACTATGGGCAAAACCTTTTTCTGCTTCTTTGGATTGTCCCTTCGACATCAAAGTTGACCTGGACCTTTGTCTTTCCCTTGATTCAGACCTTGATCTTGATCTCGGTCGTTTACTTTCATTTCCATTCCTGTTATCTCTGATATCTTTGTTATCCGTAGTCTCTTTTTCAATGACATCATTTTTATCGCCTCTACCATCCTTGTTGTCCCTATTATTATCCCTGTTACTCTTACTATCCCTTCGTGATCGTTGGTCAGGGCGGTAGTGAGACCCACGTGCCTGTCGTTTCGATGGGGATTGTGCATGGGGATGAGACTGTGAACGCGAACGTGCTGGCGATCTCGAGCGCTTTCTGCCGTTATTGTTACCTTGCTGAGATGATGATTGATGACGATCACGATTCCTCACTGGACTTCTAGATCTAGTTCGGCGACGAGAACGTGATCTGGATTTTGTTGATACAGACTGTGATCTGGATCGTGGTGATCGAGATCTGGATCCAGCATGGCGCGAGTCACGCCGGGATGAGTATCTATCGCCATTCCTATCCCTTTCTCTCTCTCTCTCTCTGTCACGGTCCCTGTCTCTATCTCTGCTCCTGTCTCTGTCTCTATCTCTGTCTCTGCTCCTGTCCCTATCTCTACTTCTGTCTTTGCTTCTATCCCTGCTCCTGTCTCTACCACGGTCTCTACTCCGACCTCGAGCTCTATTACGCTCCCGAATATCTCGTGCACGCTCGCTACCATCATAATGATCTAGATCATCACGAAGACGATTCCTCTTCCTCTTATTCTTCTTCTTCTTCTTTTTCCGCTCATTAGTGTTACCCTTGTTGTCTCCTCCTACATTTGTGAGAGCTTCTGTGTCAAGGACGATCTCGTTAATATTATCTAAGTTTGCGTTCGAGTTGAATGTATCAATATTCGATGGCGTGTCTATTGCAGGAGAAATGCCTTCTTGTGTTTGCTATAAATATGAAATATATATATCTATTAGAAGGGCCTTTAAAAGAAAAAAAAAAAAAAAAAAAAAAAAAAAAAGGAAAAAAACTGAAGGATTTCTTTTAAAGAGACAGTCGATATACCGGGCGTACATTAAGACGATGTTCCTCCTCCTGCGCTATAGTTGATTCCAAGTACTGACGAGCCGAATCGTTCGATGGATCAAGCGACAATGCAGCACGAAAGTCCATGATAGCAGCTCTCCACTTTTTCAAATGTGTTAGCCTTTATATATGCATGAGCGAATGATTTCATAAAAAAATTAAATAAAAAGTCAAATCTCTTGGTTTCTTAATCAATGAAAACAGATCAATGCTAAAGAGCAAATACTCAATTGCTGAAGCGCGCTGTTTCTGTCAGAACACTTACGAGCATCCACGTGCCACATATGCCTCTACATATTTGGCATCAATTTGGATTGCTTGACTGTAAGCTTTAATCGCGTCGTCCAATTGTCCCTTTTGCGCGAATTCGATTCCTGCAGCAAAACTACACATCCAACCGATAGTGTAATACCAAGGAAAATAATAAGAAAAAGGCACGTCAATCGTTTGCATAAAATAACAAAAAAAAAAAAAGACTTCAGCATTAGAAGCATTAATAGGATAGTGAATGTACCTGTCCATTGCCCAGTTTCTGTTTTGATCATCACGCAAATCCAGATATGTTTCTTTTCGATGCAACGGTACATTTGATCTTGAGTCTCTCTCATTCGAGCCGGGTCTATTTTTTTTTTTTTTGTCAATACTGTGTGATTATTCGGACTCGCACAGATTGAAGGCTGACTGCGCGATTGCTGAGTTCTTTAAACTTTTTTTTTTTTTTTTTTTTTTTTTTTTTGAAAATAATCCGCATCATATTAAAACATGCCTTTCACATTTGATCCATGGGACTTTGAGCAGACTGTCATCTAGTTTGGGAGCAATCCCAAAGACTCTCATCCAGCGTGCAGTCCAGAAAGGATTGTTGGATGCTATTTCGTCCTGTATTAGATTATTTCTCCAAAACCTGGTCTCCTGCTGCGTCAATGATGTTGCCGGTGCAAACTTATAGTCTATATCAAGGAGAAGAAGAAGAAGAAAAAGTACATATCAGCGTGTTTGTAGGGTGAAACTTATAAAGGAAAAAGAAAAAAAAGGGACTCACTTTGTCTTCCAGGGACAGAGGTAGCTCTAACGATATATTTGATCTTCCGAGCATATTTTTCTGAACGCATAAAATTCTTGACAACCCCTTCAAGTGCAAGGTCAATGTTGGCAAGAGGTGACAATGCATGATGTTGCTGATGTTGTTGGGATGAAATGAACCCATAAGGGTTATTATTACTAATGTTGCCGCTAGAATGTCCCGATGAGTCAAGAGCAGAGTGACGACTACTTGCAGATCTTTTTCGATTGATAGTGGTAGCAGGGGATGAAGAGGAGGATGGAGCGTTAGACGTTGATATTGTAGAAAGGGTTGATTGTGTTCCGGTAGATATCCCTGCTGTGGTGGTTGTTGGTGTTGCTCCTATTGACGGTGCTACTATGGATGGTATTGGCGGTACTAACGGCACTGTTGTTATTACAGCTGTCCCTGTCTCTATCCTCGTTTCTGTCGCCGCCGCTGTTGCAGCAGATGTCTGCTGCGATTGAGCTGACTGTAACGGGTCCATCGCATATAGAAAAGGAGAAAGATTGAATGAACCAAGATAATGGGCGTGTTATATTTGTGGGAATGAGAAGAGAAAAAGAAAATCCAAGCCACTTTGGTATAAGACCATTGAATCCGAAGTGTATTCACATTCTTCAGCAACATGGACGACGACAGAGTATTATTTCAAGATGCTATTGAGACGCAAGCACAGATCTACTTACTTTCAATCTCTAACATGAATCGACCTTTGCAGGACATTGAGATATTGTCCACTATTCTTGAGAAGCAATGGAAGCTACTTGACCGTATGTGACAGAAAGGGTAAAAAGCACATTAATATTTAGATGTTTACTTTTTTTTTTATTTTTTTGAAAGCATACACTATTAAATAACAGAGGATTTAGAACTATGTGCCTAAATATCTTTACTTGCAACAGGAGGAAAGCAAAGCTTAGTTTCTAAGGGCACAATCCATTTCTTGCAAAAGGAGCAAATTGAAGGCCATGGCTTGAGGAAATCACTTGTTAGACGTGTTAATCTCGCTACTTTTGCGCACGACATGTTTGCTCTCACGTTGGATCTGGAACGCGTGAAAAGCGGCCTCAATGGGCTCATCTATTTATTCGTTGGAGAGAACCCTATGCTGGACCAAAGTCTATTGACCATATTTTCCCAATTGGTTGCCGTGGTAAGCAGCTCTCTTTTTTTTTTTTTTTAAAAAAAAAAAAAAAAAAAAAAAAAAAAAATACTCGCACGCACATTGTCTATACTAAATTTTTCTTCAACAGATCTTGGTCCTTCATACAAAGGTATCGCCATCTTCAGCACTATTATCGCCGAATGATGTCAAAGAGCATATGCAGACATCTTGTACATACAAAACTATTCCAGAACTGCAAATGGTTTCGAATATGGACGAGGTAAAAAGTAGACTTTTTTTATTTTTCCTTCCTTTAAAGGCTACTAGCGGCTGCTGATATTTAATCTATATATTTTGTGCTTTCGATGCTTCAAATTCAAGGTCAAAGTTGTTAATCTTGCGATGAGGGTGTATTACGATGATAAACACCTAATGGCATTATACGACAACATATTGAAGCGCATAGCAATCGAGTTAACTTTGCAGATGAAAAGCCTAGCACCAATTGACAAAAAGCATATGAAGGACATCATTACCATGTCATTGCGAGAACGAAACAAAATCTTGAAAAATACTCTAAAAGAAGAAAGAGATAGTTCCTCGAGTGATCTTGAGGATTTTATCAATCGGCTACCGTCACCAAAACAATTAACTCAATCAAAAACAGATGATTCATCCACCGATCAATCAATGCCTGATATCGAACAGGACATAAATGCAATTGTAAGCGAGGATGAAGACCTGGAGGCAGATGTGAATACCGACGTATTTATGGAAACGAGAGAAACCTATGTGGATCCTCAGGAAAGCGCAGAAGGGACAATGAATAGTAAGGGTAGATCTGTAAACAAGCAACGGTTAGTTAATATCCGAGCAATCCGAACAAAAAATACAATGCATCATGCAGCTACGTCGTCACCAACAGCAAAGGCAACAAGGAGAACATCACCAGACCAAGAAGCTATCCAAGAACACGGGGAAACCTCGCCAACAACAACTAGCTCTAGTTCATCATATGAAGAAAGTGAAGAGGAAAGTACTTCGCCGCCACTTAAGAGACGTAAGCGTGCAATAAGTGAAAGCAAGGTTAAAAAGAATGGCACGGCTATGCGCTCTAAGCAAAGAGAAACTTCTTCATCCAGATTTTCTGCTGAGAAGAGTGGATCATCTCCTTCCTCAACGCATAAGGCTGCAATACAAGGACACAATGCTGAACAGACAGATGATCAAGTCGATGACCAAAGTACACTGATACGCAAAGACACTTCAGCCAGCATCAGTAACAGTATACCAGAGCCAAAGACCCGCAAGCCAACAGTGCATTGGACTAAAGAGGAGGTGGATCGGTTGATGGAGCTAGTTGAGATGTTCAAGTATGATGAATCGGAGATCAAGGTGCGCAAGAGGACAATCAAATGGGCCCAGCTGAAGCAGTACGATTCAGCTCATGGTGATGTACTAAAAGCACGTAGTCAAGTTCAACTGAAGGACAAGTACCGTGAGCAGACAGATAATGGGCGTCATAGCGAATATGTCCAAGAGCTCAACCGTATGCGCTTCGCCAACAATAAAAAAGCATGACATTCAGGACTTTTAGATATTGTATTAAAGTAATAGATAATTAATAGTCTTGTCGGGGGCGAAGACTTTTATGAGGCTATGAGCAGCGTTCAGCCCTTCACATTACCTCGAGAGATTATGCAATCGATCATTTGTTTGTTCATTATTAACATTGCTTCATTACACTTACAGAAAAACCAGAAATGGCCGAAACTAACCATCTTTCCTCACAAATTCAAGCAATGGATTCCATTCTTGCCATGGCATCAGAGTCAAATCCTCCACAAACAAACTGTACTACCACCTTAGACACGATGACGACTGATAGTACGACAATATCGCTTCCTCTACTCAAATCTTTCAGGGTAGGCCAAATGATCCTTGAAGCTGAAGCATCCCAAGCGCAATTAGCAATGGTAACTAGATATGCAATAAGAACTCTCATTATTATTTTGGGATATATCAACATAAGATAATAAAAACGTTTGATAAATATTAACGAGTTCATTTGATGGCAAAAATCTAGTTGGACGCGCAGTTGCGAAATATTGAGAAGCAATTGTTGGTCAAAGACGTCCAAAACCTATCAGCTGGTAAAGCCGTTCTCCTTCCTTCTTTTTTTTTTTTAAAAAAAAAAAAAAAAAAAAAAAAAACAAAGACTAATTGATAATTTCTCCTTTTGTCCTTTCCTGCTTTTAAAGACCCTCGTATTTGTTGTCTAGAATCGTTTACATCTCAGATTCAATTTCTGATTGAAAACCGAGTCCAGCTACTTGATATCCTCGACACTCCTACACGAGCAGAACATCTACTTCTACATCAACAACATCATAAAGAATTTGTGGACCTCTTCAAAACGATTCAACGAGAAGTGCTCAAGATTCAAACCTATCTGGAGGCTATCGCGTGGAAAGAGGCATTTTTTAAATCTGCTGACGAAGTCACGAAATTGGTAAAAAAAAAAAAAAAAAGATCAAGACGGAGCGCCCTGAAAAAAAAAAAAAAAAAAAAAAAACCTAATATTTTTTTTTTGTTCTCCTGAATAGAAATCAAGTCTAAAGCAGTTGACAGTATTGGTTCTGCAGCAGACTCAGCTTATCGATGCATCTCATACGTTCTATTTGAGTTGTCTTTTGAGTGGATCCAATCATACGAGTAATTACGATGCATCTCGTCAGGCCTTCATGGATTTCATGCGTAGACTAGAAAACAAATCCTCTGCACAAAATGAAAATCCTGAGGCATGATTACTTCAATTATAGTCCTCGCATATACAGTCATTGTTGGGTTTTGGATCTTGGATCTTGTTTAAAGAAAATACACAAAAAATCCCCATAGTATTCATAGGACTGGTAAAATGGGAGAAAATTACTGGCTGGCGTAACATTTCTCGCCGTCACTATCGCGTTTTTTTACACCCGTAAATGATTTATGAGTTGGGTATGCCATGCATCCAGAGGCAGGGAATTCCCTTGTTGGCAGAACATGGCATCATGAATATCTCTATTTCCCTTCTCTCTCCACTTTCAAGTAGTCCAGTATCATACCACTCATTGCATGCAAAGATCTAAAGCCATGTTTGTCGAATTGTAAAGCTGGCAATATCTGAGACATATCTCTTTTACACACCCATCATTACGCCTTGCAAGGCCACAGCTTGGCACATTTTATTTTCCATAGAAAGCAGTCGTACGAGTTGGGTGGGTCTCGACCCAATGTTCTATTGTGATAGAAGAATCACGCGGTAGAGCCTCCTGCGCTGTAAAATGAATGAGAAAAGTCGCCTGGTATGCAAGGCGAACTGTAACAACGCCGTAGTCCATTTCCTCGTTGGCCTTGAGCTCAGTTTACCTTATAAATAGATTAAAGGAAACTGCATCTTAGACTAATTGGGATACGAGGCGAATATTAACATCATATACTTAAAAAAAAAGTTGCTAGAGTTGCTGCTGAGATTGTTAATAATACTACTAATACACAGATAGAAAGCGTTAAAAGACGAAAGGCAGAGGCCCTTATAATAAGCGGTCTTTTTATTTACTGCATCGTTGAAGAAAAGAATTGAGGAAAGAGGAAGGGGAAGATGTTGGGGGTGATTGATCTTTCTAATCGCACACTTGTGGGTTTGAAGTACATGAAATTACAAATTTGTCTAGATGTTTACTTTATTATTCTTTTTCTTTTTTACAATGTCAGCATATAGGATCCAATAATGGCCAAGCCCATGACTGCATATCCAGCAGTCTGAAAGCCGTTCCGAATGGCCACAGTAGCATCACTCTTGGACCCACGCTGACCCGTAGCGCCTGCTGAATCAGACGCATGTTCATTCGCTTTGCCGGTGATATCAGTTCCTTTGCTCGAAGATCTCTCTCCATTCTTGCTGGCGTTGTCACCTTTGCCGTCCTTATTGTTGGAAGAAGTTTTACCAGTCGATCCTTGATAAGGCGCTGAATCTGCTAGGCATTGTGCTAAACTCATGGGTTTCAATCCACGGGCTATCCCCATAGGGATAATCTGTTTTGATAACTCAATGGTATCCTCAGTCAGATCATGCTCCAATGTCACGGGGCCTCCAAGTTTTCCCAAAGGCGAACGGACCAAGGCTCGGTTATTGAGTGCATTCGTAAAGGTTTTAACGACCTCAGGGACCATGAGCTGACGCTGTGCAACCCGCCAGTCGTTTGTATCCCAACCTTGGGTCCAGATCACGATCGTGTATCCCATCTGTCGAAGAATCTCGCGGACACGGTTATCAGTGTCACCTACATAGGAAGTACATTTCAGTAACAAGGTAATTATCCACTACAATAACTTTTTTTTAAAAAAAGGGGGGACTAAGCATTTACCAAATGGTGGACGGATATATTTCGTGGTCACTCCTGTCATGTCTTTGATGATCTTTTCTGCCCAGCGGACCTCAGCAACGATTTGCTCGTTAGTCAATGTGGTTAACCCACAATGAGACCAGGCTTATCGGGATGTGAAGGAAATGAAAAGAAAAAAAAATCGCTATTAATGAAATACATATACTATCTTTACACTGACCATAATCGAACTAAAAAAGACTTACTGTGCAAGGCAATATGATGCCCCTGATCAACCTGCTCCTTCAATATCTCAGGGTACTCCAATACTCTACTTCCGACAATAAAAAATGTCGCACTTATCCCTTTTTCCTTCAAGTGCTTCATCATACTGCGACTCGCTTCACTAGGACCATCATCATAGGTCAGACCCCAATCATCTGGGTTTGGGCAAGTCACAATATCATCTTTAGCCTCGCATGCATCACAGGACCACCAGCACGAATCCTTGTCCACCAAATCCTTGGGAGGACATTTAGGAAAATGGCGTGCATCTGCCAAACTTTCTGCGACAGGGATCTTTGGGACTTTTGACCAATCAATTTGAGCTACCCAGGCTTTCACTTGAGGATGATTCACATCAGGAATCTGATCCTTCTCTGGGTATTTCGTTGCATCAATAAGTGGACTCGTGGCTTTTTGAGACGTTGCTTGTTTCTCTATTTTATTCGTTTCCCTTTGAAGTTGAAGTAAACCTGGTTGGATCTTGTGGACAATACCATGGTAATCGCGTGGATCCAGAGCTCCCTCAGTTGGAATATCCGAGACAGAAGAAAAGGATAAAGAGGATACACCAAGAGCTGTTTGGAGTACTAGGGGCGATGTAATGGCCAATAGAATAAAGAGCATCATGTGGCGTCGGTTAAACAAGGATGATCCTGAGCGATTTTTGTCACGCAATGGTAGTGAAAAGTGGGTCATGGTGATTGTGATTTGAGCGTTTTTTTTTTTTTTTGCCTTGTTGTGATAAGTTGGTGTTGATGCCTCCACTTAGCTCCTCTTTTTTATTTGAGCCAGAAATAATGATATAATAATAATAGGTAATAATAAAGATTAGGAAAGCAAAGAAACAATAGTATAGCTCAATCTAGGAAAATATAACTGGGACCCTTTATAGTCTGCTTGAAGTAATAAAAAGAAAAACTCATCTTTCGAGGTGTTACTACAAGTTGATCGCGTGCTACACAAGAAATTGAAGTATAGACTGGGCATTTGAAGCAGACTAATTTTCAACCGTTACCAAGGTTTGTACAAATCGGAATGCATATTACAATTCAATCCATATCCTCCCCCCCAAAAAAAAAAAAAAAAAAAAAAAAAAAAAAAAAAAAGTCGCATTGGCGCGTAAATGATATGGCAGACGGAAGCATGATTACTTTATGATTATTTATTACAGGTTTTTTTTTGTTAACTACGTTTTCTTTTCTAAAGTTACAATGCTGAAAAATCATTGCATAAACTGGCACACAACAAAGGAGAGAAAGACTAGCAGAAGCAGCCGATGGTATAATTTTTTTGTTTTTGTTTTGTTTTTGTACAGAAATCAAAAAAGAAACTCGACGATTGTAAACAAGATTATACACGGAAGGAGGAAAAAAAAAAAAAAGAGAAAGCAAAGAAAGGGAAAAAAAATAAAATAAAATAAAAAAGCAAGCAACAAGAGACAAACAAAATACACATTACAAACAAACTTTGGGTGAGGAATGTGGAGGAGAAAGTAAGAATAGACTGATGGGCGTTGGCTGAGTTTTAATCCAATTTTCGCGTTCGACCAATCAGTCGCGATAGTTGCTTGGCCATGGCTTTTTTCTTGAGCGAATGTGCATCTGTGTTCGTAGACTAGATTCAAGGTAAGAGTTGTTGGTTGACGAGTACTAAGCAAAAATGGACTTGTGAAGGCCAAACGCCGGTCGAGGCTTCGTAAAAAGATTAATCATTTGGGGTTGTGATGTGTCAAGGCCATGATTGTGAAGCCCTCTCTTACGGGAGGGACCTTTCTGTAGGCTCTCAATTTTTTTTTTTTTTTTGTTGTTGTTGTCTTCCTTTATGACTGACATCGGCACTCTATCCCGTTTTCCTCCACATACATCATTTTGAGTTTTTCGCCTCGGCTACCTTGGGATCCCAGTCCATCCATCCTCCCGGAGAAGCACATTGAGAATTTCCCTCCAAGGATATTTTTTTCCTCTTAAACTTTAATATGACCAAATAAGGGACACGACAATTGAGAAGTGCTTGTGGCACGTAAAAAAAAAAAAAACAGCTGGGGAGGAAAAAACAAGCCAAGAAAATAAAATTGGCATTAGGTTTCTTTTTCTTAAAAAAAGAAGACCCTGCCCAAAAAAAGACAAGGCTAAAGAACTGAGGAAAGGTGTGGCGTTCCTGAGAATAATTGTTGGATGGGAAGTGGCGGTGAAAAGAGAGACAAACATGTGGTTCCAATAGATTTATAGCATGCAATATGCGGGCTGAGTCCTTGTGTAATGAATCGTCGCTCAACATTAAAAAAAAAAAAAAAAAAAAAAAAAAAAAAAGGAAAAAACATGAAAAGATAGGAGAAGAAAGCAAGAGATATGGTGGGGAAAACCGTTAAAGAAGAAATGTATAGTGTAACAGAGGTGCCTCAAGGCATTATTCCGCGTCTTCGAAGAGAAACTGCCTCGAGGGTCCCTAAAGACCGACTAACATCTTACTGATCCTGTTGCGGACTAGAAGGTGAGATAGGACGGAGTGCATTCAATGTGGCGTAAAAGAGCGGGTATTGTGTGGCAGCCGAGCCTGGGACCGGGTGCGTTACGGATGACGGGGCTGTCGAAGAATGCTGCTTTTCTGACAGGTTCTGATTCAGTGCTGATCCATGACCGTGTCCTCCTTGACTGGAAGCAAAGAGGAGCGAGTTACTCATTGGTGGATTAGAGTTTGATGTACAGTGTGCGTAGATATTGGGTATACTCGTCCGTTGCTTGCGAACGAATGGAGGCAGTTCATAACTATTGTTACTGCCAAACGATGAGGCAGAAGTACCTAACGGTGCTCCATTTGAATCTGTCATGAAACTCGATGATGAGGCGGATGAGGCGGATGAGGCCGAAGATGCTGAAGATGAGATGAGGTCTGTGGAACGACATTCTGAAGAGCAATAGGTTGCACCACTGCTCGTGCGCTTGTCGCAAACCAGGCACCAGTCGCAGTCAACACCATCCATGGTTTATTTTACTATTATTATTATTATTATTATTATTATTTTGTGGAAGAACAGAGTAGGGATAAAGAAGGTTTTTGAAGCAGAAAGAGAGAGAGGAAGGAAGGGATGACAAGCAAGAATGTATGAATATGAAGGTGATAATGAATAAAATGAAAGACTGTTGACTAGGAAAGGGCGACAAAGTGTGGAGTGAATTCTTTTTTTGGAGTGACTGACTGAAGTTTAATCAATGAAAACGAGAAAGAGTGAGTGTCAGTCACCCACTAAATGACTTTTGAATAATTGGACAAGTAGCAAGTAGTTATACAATTAAGCAAAAGAAAAGAAACAGAGACTCGGAAATGGAAAATAAAATAATAAAGAAATAAAGGAACAGGTGGCTAGTAAATGATTGCGTTTGTGAATGTTGAATGTTGGGAAGTGAAAGAAGGAGGAAGAGAGACAAGCGCAAGGATGAGGTGAGTCAGAAGTGTCTTTTTTAAAATACAATAATCAAAGCATTTAAAGCGTTTAAAGCATTTAAATAAAATTATAAATACTTTTCTTTTCGTAAACACTCAGTTTGGGAGACTAGTTCTACGATCATGGCGGCAAGGATTTTTTGGCCAAGCCTGCCAAGTCCTGTGTCCTTTGTCTTGTGTCCTGTGTTCTGTGGGAGTAAATTTGGCATTGTTCAATAGTTTTTGAAGCGAGATGAGATAATCCTACATCCTCGCACCAGCAATCATTTCACTTCTTCTGTTGCTGTCTCTTATCAATACCAATATGGGTGTGAGTAGGCACAAAGCTACCGTACCGAATGGTCAGGCGTAGCGATGGTGCAATCATGGATGGTTATTGAGCACGAAACAGCTGTCTATCGCTGATAGGGCATGATAATGCTTCAGCACTTCAAGCACTCCTAATCTCTCACACAGACACACACGAGAAAAAAAAAGAAAAAAAAAAAAAAAGGAGACATAGACATACACGCGCCTCTGAAAAGAGAAAGAGCGATAGAAGGACTTGGGATATTCATTAGGGCAAGGAATACTCAAGCCTTTCTAATCAAGAGAAAAAGGGGTGCAAAAAGGGAATCCATTCCAAAGTATGTACATATAGAGGATTTTGGATCCATTTTAGGATCGGAAAGCTGAGTAACTTTTAAATAAGATATTGCCATTCAATCCATGGAATCTCAACATGCAATAGAGTGAAAGGAGTAAACAGAGATGCAAACAGGTAGGTATCAAAGGCAAGGTGCCATGTATTGTCGCATGAACGTGTACCGGACATTTCCGTAATCTAGATCCAATCTTGTTATATACTTTGTTTTTCATCTCCACTCATTTCCTTTGTTATTCATTCCTTCGAATGTACCAAACATTAGACTTGACTTTTCTCACGCGCAAAGCAGAGGGTTACAACCGCCATCTCGCTTCAATTTGATTTGCTTCACAAATTATACAGATACAGATATCACTAACATCTCAGCTTTGAATGTCACTAAAAAAGATGCAATGGCCATCGAGGTATCCCACAATAGGAGGAAACTGAGGTCATGCGAACAGGTACGCTGACAACGATGATTACAACCACAAGAACAACCCCCTTTGGTCATTGATTATTATCCATCTGATAGGTACATTCTACCAAATATACGTGTAACCAACGAATGGGGATCACGCGACCTGTTTCCAGGGGTGAAATGGACACAGAAACGCAATTGACTCTTGTTAAACCGAAGTTTGTCATCAGTAAAAAAAAAAAAAAAAAAAAAAAGGCTATTATGCTTACTCCTCTTTATGCCTACTTTGTAAGCCGCCCGCCCACCAACGCCGCTACAGGGCCAAAGCTCCTAATTCTTCCCATCTTGTGTCCACACATTGCTTCCTTTTAAGCTGAGTGCTGAACCATCAACGATGCATGTCCTTTCTCTTCAGACAAACTTTTTCGGAATGCTTTCTCACACTGTTGAATAAAACAAAAGTAGATTGTATATCTATAGATGTACTTTTTTTTGTTGACGTCTGTTGAGCCCATGGGAGGAAGAAAAACCCCTCTTCAGAAACAACTACAGTGACCCATCGATAGTATAGTTCTTGTTGGAAAAACAGTGGAGACTATTGATGTTTTAAGTATAATGGAGATGGTCTCATTGGCGGCCCGCAAGGTTTAATTGATTTAAAGGATAAATAGATGTTACAGGCATAAATAAATAAATAACTAAAAGAAGCTTTTTTGCCTTTTAGCTTAAAGTTTGCATATACATTTAAGCTAATATATACTCTGCTCTATGGTTTGACTTCTCTTCCGTCAAACAGGAAAATTACAACCAGGTCACGTCCTACTCCAACCCGTGCAAAGAGTTCTTCAGCTGGGTTGTAGGTGGCGGCGACAAGAACAAAAGAGGCTGTGGTTCTGGGAAAAACATAAAAGGCGAAAGTGACCCACCATCAACCTTACTGCTGCTGTTCTGCCTATTGATTGCAGATGATATGAATAAGGTTTGGCCACCAATTTTCGATCATCGATGGCAAGGAAAAAAAAAAAAACAAAAAACAAAATTCTGCTTACCATAGGTTTCAGGTTATACGAGCCACAGTTTAGTAGGCCTTTTAGGCTTGATGTATTATGACCTAAATTACTTTCAGTAAGATTCATGTTCATTTATATCCAACCAGTAGGATAGTTATTGATAATTGATAAGCAAAGAAGCTGTTGTTTTAATATGGTTTTTAGGGCATTTGAATGATACTCAATTGACCGTTTAAAAAGTCCGTCGCTTTTCAGGAACCCATATATAGCCCCTACAGCGTCAACGTGTCCAGGAACATTGTACCTGATTATTCAACATTTTCCAACCAGAATACATTTCCTTTGGGAAGCAAGGAACTTAAAGAGAAAATAGGGATTCAATCGCAATATGCTTTTAAAGAACTGTAATAAACTAATGTCACTTCTCCGTCGCCTTAATTAACAGTGAAAGTAGGAAACGGCATTGAAGGGACACCATAGCTGAATGCTGGGAGGGGGAGCATTGGTGTCAACCGTTCCTGATACCGGTTTCTCTGGGGCTAGGCCTACACTGAAGGACTTGGGTGAGCTAGATGCTAATTTGATATGGCCTCTCGCTGTGGGGTTTGATGCGATCATTCGGACTAGCCTGTGGGTTTAAAGAAAAATAAAAAAAGCTCTAAGTATCTAACTCTTAGTGTTATGGGAAGCTGTTGTTTGAGAATGCGTAGTTGGTTAGCATTTTCAAGCACTATTTCATATTATGCAAGACAGCTGAAAAGTTTTCGGATGGTAGATTCCTTGATGAGTAAACTGCAGTACCCCAACGTCTTTGGTATCTGAAGAATGCTTTCAAGGGCCTAGTGTTATTGGTATGATACATACCAGGCTTACTCCTATGGATAGATAGGTCTTTCTAAACCCCTTTTTGATCTTCTTGGTGGTTCGACTCCTCAAGCTGCGTGTGAATCCCTAGAGCTTTGGGGCTTGAGAGTGAGGACTACCTGTAGCCCACAAATCATTCTAAGCAGACGAGTCTCAACCAAGGTAACTTGCTTAAAGCTTGATATGGTCCCCAATGACAATTGTGGCTGTTGGAGAATTTAAAAGACATGGAGCCACCTATACTTTTGTACTTGCTGGTGTATTTCAGCAATTTAAATGGACTTCTAGTGGCGGCGATCCTGAAGCTACTGCCACCTTCCCTAGAGTGTCATCATTACCATCCATCGGTAAATCCCTCGTTACCAAATTCGGTTATAACTATTAGACATTATGTATGTTTCTTCTAGTTGGCAATGCTGCAGCCTAAGACATCATCAGGTATGATCAGTCTTCGCTTACGGTATCCGGGCTTGAGTACAATAGTGGCACAAAGCTTGTACGGAAGAGCGCGCTTGTCAGTATTGGAGGAATTAGGCCTCAAGGGAAGCAATGTGACAAACGAGATCATTCGAACCTTATCAGGACGGGCATCTTTTAGGAGTGTGCAATTACACTAACACTTTGATGTACGGGGCTCATAGTCTTGTATAAACTTTAGTCGATGAGAGGTGATCTGAATGCGAGCAAGTGAGGAGCCCGGAGCAACAAGGGCAGTAGAATGGTTTTTTCGCTAGTAGTGCTAATAGAGGAAAGAAGCTTCAGAGGCTGAACCTAAAGCATTGCACCTCCTTTAGTTACTATACAAAGTCTGGCATGGAAAGAAACCATTTTTCAAACAGTTACATGCCAAGAGGCTGAAGGTCTCTCAGAGACGTCACAGGGAGACACTAAGCTAAGAGGACGCATGGCCTTTTGCCCTCTCTCGCAAGAGCAAAATCAATCTTATTCGGTGTCTTTGATCTCTTTCTTTCTATTTCCCTTTCACTCACCCTTTTCCCCCTCTCTCCTTGGAGAGATCATTGGCTGCTTCGATAGAAAAGGAAAAGACTCGCCCTCAGTTAGGATCCTAAATCTTTTCTAATAGCTAAATGGATGGTTGATCTTATTTGCCACCAATAGTATAGCACGTGGTGAGGAGATTAAGCGGCGTCAAACTTCAGAAAGTCATAGAAGCATTGGAGTAAAATAATACAAAGCTGACAAATGCATTCTGTGATCTTAATTCGGAACAAAGTTTGCAAACATGCAACTTTTCAATTTACAGTACTACAGTACGCTGCGCGACCCTGCTTTTTGTTTTCCTTGATCAGTTGTGCTTAATTCGGTTATACTTCATTGTAACACAAACGTGACAGACGCCGCCCTTGCACAAGCGCTCTCCACCAGATTTTTTTTTTTTTTTTTTTCAACGTCAGGGGATTATTAATCAATTATTTGCAGTCTTCAATTCAAGAAAAACTTTTTTTGCAAGCATGAATGTACATATACATACTGCAATAAGCTGCGTTTGATTAATACAGTTTAGAGATCGAAGACGAGTACGATTGCCGCAGGCTATCAAGAAATTCTTTTTCTATGATTGTTGTAGGGTTGTAGCATCAAGATTTTCTAATATAAAAGACGGGTATCCCATCTTTTTTTTTTTTTTTTTTTTTTTTTTTTATATTCTCATCAACACAACATTCTAAAGCTCCAACAGCAACAACTCCCATAAAAAAAAATCTTTATCTCCTAATAACAACAAGCAAACTTTTTTCTTAAAATGGTCCACGAGTTCTTCGATCTTTCAAAAGCCGCTGATTTCCAGGCCCTCAGTCTCAAGAAGGATAGCACCTTTGAAGTGCGCTACTTTGATCTCCACGGTATGGGCGGACCCACCCGTATCATCCTCGCTATCTCTGGCGCCAAGTTTGTTAATATCCTTCCTGGTGATAATTGGGAAAGCGACAAGGCCAAGACTCCATTCGGCCTCATGCCTTTGCTCAAGGAGACTTCAGCTGATGGAAAGACTTTCATCCAGATTGCAGAGTCCGATTCGATTGAACGTTACTTGGCTCGCAAATTTGATCTCTATGGTGCTAATGCATTAGAAGAGACCATCATCAACACATATGTCTCTCAAGCCAACGATGTGACCAGTCAGATCTATTCCAGGTACTATCCTGCTAAGGATGATAAAGAGGCTCAGGAGAAGATTAGGAAGCAATTAGTCGAGGGCGCTATCTCCAACTGGATTAAACACCATGAACGCCATTTACAGGACAATGGAGCCAATGGTCATTTCATCAGCAACAAGCTGACTTTGGCCGATATCAAAGCTGCTTACTTGATCCCCCTTCTTGAACATATCTCTGCAAAGGAAGGTTTGATCTCGCCTGAGAAGACTCCCGCTATCTTGAAGGTCAAGGAGACTGTTGATTCGATCCCTTCTCTGAAGGCTTGGAGAGAAAGCGAGGAGTACCAGAGCTTTATCCAGGGCAATATCAACTGGCTCGGTTTCCCTGGCTCGAAATAAATGAATTATTCAGTAGAATAAAGAAAGAAGAAAATAGAAAATAAAAGTACTTTTTTTTTCCAAAGAAGACGTGATCTCGCTGATATATATGTTGGAAGAGTGCTGGTGCTTGCCATGGTATTTGTGAGGGACTATCTCCGTATATCGCTCATGGTAAATATTGTGTAGGACGCGGAAGTGAGATCACTTTAGGCATCTCCATTTTTAGAGTACGTTGGATATGGTAAAACCATGTAAACAACGCGTGTTCTGCTCCAGTTGTAATAGGCATTAAAAGTGACGTCTTATTTGTTTTGGAAGAGGTCTAAGGCAGCTGAAAAAGCAAGACTTAAGAACCTCAAATTCACTTTCGTATGAGGTACTTTGAAGGAACTGCATTCATCGTCTATGGCCCATCCTTTGTCAAAGACACGATATCGACTCAAAGTCAGGAGCAGCAGATTTCATATTGCAACCATGTACACCATGTCCATGCTCAACATGAACACAAGCAAATGAAAGAGAATGCTAATGCCAATGCCAATGCCAGTGAAACAACATTTTCTTTGCACTCGCAACAATGTCCGGATTTTATAGCAACCTTTCGGCCTAGACTCAGCTTAATGCTACAAGAACAGCAAGGAAAAGAGGAAGAAGACAAAAGCCTCACTGAGCTCGACGATAGGGGGCTCAATAATAATCAGGCTTTCCAACAGGGAAAGGAACAGCAGCAGCGTATGAGGAAAGGTCATAATCAGGACGATCAACAGCGGGAAGAATTGACAACTGATAAGATGTTTATACTCACGGGGACGCCCCATCCTTGGGGCAGCTACCCTCATGACATATCTCCACCTCATGGATGTATCCCGCCTCATCTTTATTATCAAGTATCAATCATGGAGTATGATCAATCCTCTAATTTCTCATGTCGAAATAGTCAAAATATTCAAGAAGAAAGGGAAAGAGGACCAAGGGATCTAGAGTCAAATAAAGGGTCAACTACAGATTTAAATCCAGGAGACAGAGGTGGAATGTTTGAGAATAAGTGGATCATCCCCTTCGTTCATCGCTTCGGAGACGGTCAAGATGACGCTGGTGGGTTGACCAGCTCGTATCAAGCACTAGAGCATTCCGAGGATGGAGTAGACGATTATGGTGCTTTTATGGAATACAGAGTGGCAACAGCCACAGCAGCAAGATCCTGTTCTCTTTATGCATCCACAGATGTGTTAATTTCAGAACAGAGAGTAACGGAGGTGATCGAACGCGAATTCTTTAGCCAAGGTTCGGTTGAAGCATCATCAACAACAGCGGCAACACCTACAAAAATAGCGAGCATTACAACAACGCATGAACTGCTGGAGCCTTTAAAACGTCAGCTGGCATACTGTTACAAATCAAAACAACTACCCCCATTTGTCGTGCTACAATCAGATTTGAAGCTAATTTTACCAGATCAATAGCATACACACAGAAAAATAAAATACACATGGAGAGCTCATGTTTAGTCCTTTTGAGGAGAATGTATTTGATTAAACTAGATGTTTTCCGCTTAACTCTCTTGATAAAATGCAAATGGGTTGGTTGATTGAAAAGGAAGAAAGAAGAAAAGTAGTTCATGGGTGAGAAGACTACCGAAAATACAAAGCGAAAAAGTAAAAGTGAAAGAAAATAAAAATAAAAATAAAAAAAAGAAGCGAAAAAGCAATTCAAACCACAAATACACTTGTTAAAATGAAAATGAAAAAATGAAAAAAGGAATAAAAAATACTGAAGGTTGAAGTTCCTCTATCCTTGCTTCAAGTCTAATCCTCCGACTCTTTTAGTCATATCTGTCATCCCTGCATCATGCTTTACGGTATTCGAGTCGGAGTTGTTAATGGTGCTATCGAAAGTTGATGTACCAGTCGTCGCATGGAGCTTTGGTTCATTGGGATCTGACAATGGTATGATCTCTATATTCATTGGCGTAGTTGATGCTTGCTCTTTATCCTGTACTGATGGCAAGGAAGACAAGGATGATACTGAATGTACTGAGGAAGGTGGCTCAACGGTCAATGATGATATTGAGTTCGTGCTGTTGCTGCTTTGGCCCGATGCAATGGAAAGGTTAGGTGATGAGGGCTGCTTCTCCTGAATGTTCTCTTTCTGAGTTTCTACCAGAGGCGTCTCTTGAACTACGGGTGCAAGCGCCACGGGCACCTCTGTTGTGGTTGCTGTAGCAGTAGAGGTCATTGCATTTCCCATCATTTCGTCATTCGAGTTTGGAGCTTGTGGCACTGAGACTATAGATGCAGGTACATGAATTGCAATTTCGCCCTCATTCTTCTGTTTTCTGACGGCATCATGTTCATGGGTACCCGAATATGCTTTCGAACGAGGTTCAGTCAAAGTGACATCTGCGGCGCTGGTGTTATGTGCAAAGTCAGATGGAGTGTTGGAAGACGCAGTTGCAGGAACAGTAACCGAGTTAGAAGCCCCATTATCCTGTTTGTGCTCAGATTCGGGTTTAGCCTCATCCTGAATGGTTGATTCCGCAGAATAGGTATCGTCAGCTGTCTTGAATTCACCAAAGTCATCTTGTAACTCACTAGAGCTTGTTAATGTTGCGCCTGGCTGTGCGGAAGAATTCATTCCTAACCCATCTGTAGACTTCTCTCCAATAAAAGTGGTATTTTGCCACTATTTGCAAGAGATACGATAGTGAGGAAAAACATTGATTAGTCTCACCGGTTGATGCAGACCTGGATAGACAAGAGATCAAGTACAGATTTGAACGTAATTGCATACAAAAAAAAAAAAAAAAAAAAAAAAAAACTAAGCCATAAAGACACTTACAGGTTCGTTCCATGTCTCCTCATCAACACCATCCTCATCATCACTATCAAAGTCGGTTGGAAGTCTATTTGCGAACACATTCTCTGCTCCGTACTCGCCAATCCAATTGCTTTCTTCATCGTCCTCATCTTCATCAGATGAGCCAAACTTATCTGGGAGGTTATTGGTGATTTGTTGGCACAAATATCTTGCAAACTGATCACTAGCCACATCACCTTCATGGCCCGCTCCACTGACACTGCCCAAAAAGTCACCACCAGCACCATATTCATCGTCATTATCGTCCAAGTAATCATCATCATTGCCATCATCCATCCCAGGCTTTAGGCTCTCAGTCATATTAGGCCGTGTACCTCCTAACACTTGTGCATCACGATCTTTGGTCTCTTTCAAAATCTTCGAGACATAGTTCCACCAATCTTCCAGATCGATAAACTCATAGAGCGTGTTTAAAAGTGATGTCTGCGAGTAAAGCTCAAGTAACTTTACAGTCTCATCTGCAATATATGTCAAATGTCCCATATATCCTAGACGAACGCCCTTTGGCTGCGCACTAAAATTAATAAAATTCGAATAATGTACAGGAGTAATGAGTATACACATACAGATATATACAAACAAAGCTCTCTTTCAGGTAGCCACTATTAGATATTTCAAGATTAGACCACGTACCACTCATAATCATTGAGTCGCTGTGCATCCGTAATGCGCTTTGTCAATTGTCCATCCCTGAACATCGAGACCGTCAGCCGCCTATTCCATCCTTCAGTGATATCGTGGTCCGACTTTGGTGGTATATAGGTGCCGTCGATATCAGGCCTTCCAATGTCACCCATGGGTCGATGGAACACCTGGTGGACCATGTCGTATACAACCGTGTGCAAGAAGTTGTTCCATGGGAATTGGAAAAATAAATCAAAGCAGGTTGGAATAATTCGATGATCCACGAATTGCAGCTTCAAAAAATCGCCGACAGGGATGAGCACATCCTCGCCTGTAGGATTTGACGTACAAATTGAAGTAATGATGGGACTCTTCAGAGTGAATGATGAAGCTTGCAGAGGCAAAGGAATAGCTGAAGATTCAGCTTCATCTCCTATTGATTCAGTAGGTGTGAGAACTCCGTTCTGTAGATCAGCTGCTTTGGGAGAATGTGCCTGATTCTTGTTTGCATGTTGTACATCGTCTGTCGCTCCCTTTAATACACCATTCCCGGTTCCAGATGTCTTTGTCTCGTCTTCTGTATGGTCATGGTGAAGGCCAATCATGGAGACAGTAGGAACACTGACAGTTCCATCGGTTGAAACTGTAATGATTGGTCGAGAGTTGAGCACCGCCATATTGGAACAATGAAGCAACTCTGCAAACATCTCACAAATTTTTAGGCGCTCAAAACCAAGAGGCGTTTGCTTCCCGATAGCTGTATCAATAGGTCCTGTCTGTATTGTGTGTGTAATGAATCAAAAAAAAAGAAAGAAAGAAAGAAAGAAAGAAAGAGAGAGAAAGAAACGGCCATTATAGTAAGAATTTGCTTCATTGTAACGAGATGGGCCTTTCCAAATCAACCTATGTACATCCGATTACTTACAACTGATCGCGGTACTATAAGAAGGTTTTTAAAATCCTCAATTCTTGATGCTAACACTTTGAGTAAATCACTGAGATCTACTGCTTCACGTACTGGCTCTGTAGAACCAGGAGGAGCGGGCTCAACATCATAATCACTGTATTGAACCAATTTGTTGAACCATCCGGGTTAATATCAATTTTTTAAGTGGCTCCATGCAAATGCTAAGTAATAGGTCGAAGTTTTAAATAAGTGACCCAATGATGTACCTATTATTCCTGCGGATAAGCTCAATAAATATAGTAACGCCGTTGATAAGAGTCGAAGAGGAGAATGGTGCGTCCCTGTCAAGCATGAAGCTTACGAGCTGAGAGACAAGTACTTCACTTTTCAGCTCATCAATCAATACGTTCGTCCCAATTGATGGTTGCTCAGGATGTGAAGACTGCGAGATGGCGATGATGTCGAGTAAAACTTGAGAAGCGATCGAATGTACTTCTGCGTCATAATTTGGATCCAGACGATTCACAAGCCATGGCATCAGTCCTTGCTCGCTCAGCCACTAATTCAAGCGAAGGGTCATTGATTACCAATCACTCTGGCGTACACTACCGACATTAAACAATAAAGAGCAATATCCAATATCGTGTTACTTTACCTGCACAGTTCCTTTGCCCTCTGGTGATTCCTCCATGCTGATGATTTTAAGCAGTAGATCCATGATCGCAGATGTCGACATATGCAACAGCAACTTGGGCACAACCTCTGGCTGCGATTTTATAAATTGCAACATCTATTGGTTTGGAAGGATGAGCAAGCGTGTGGGCGCGAGTACTCGACTGTGAGAAATAGGAGGCAAAAGTATTTTGGTTCACGACTTGTACATCCTAATGTTACTACTTTTTCCATGAATATGTTTGAATATAAATATGTACACACTCACCTCGCTAGTTCTTTTCATCAAGAATACACCAATGACCTTGGAGAAGTAGCTGGCTTGCACAGGGTTCAAGGGTGGAGGTCGATCCAAGAATTCCCAAAACTTGACAAGCATATCTGGATTGGACAATGCAGACTCGAAGATTCCCCAAACTTCACATGCAATCACCTCGCACGCAATAAAGGGATATCTGAAGACACAAATGTTAAAAGGAAAAAAGAAAAAGGAGTTGGTAAATTACATAAAATGCATGAAATGTCTTTTTTTAAAAAAGATATATTTAAGTGGAAGATACGCTGCCGATGAATCCATTCTTCACGCATATTGTATGGTTCCAGTAGAGTGCATTCTCCATCATTCCAATTGCATGCTTCGTCTGTCTTGAATCCGTAAGATTTTAAAGAAAGCCTTGATGATAAAAAGACAAGTAATGTATTTTTGACTCATGCGGGTAATTTTCTTCCTGGTCATGATGGTCCCATGCCTTTGATTTGCAGAGCAGTTTATCCTTTTTTATTTTCAACCCATGATCGATTAAGGTTTCTTTCTGCAAGATAGCCCTCTATCCCCGTCTTTTAACTGCGAGTATTGATTGTGGTGGTGTTGAGGTTGGCATGAGTCTTGTTTAAAAATATACTTACTTGAACCGTGCACGATCTTCCAAGTCATCGCTCGTGATATAACTCAGTAGCTGTTGTAGCACCACAGGATCACGCAGACTTTTGTTCACAAACAAAAAAAAAATAACAAAAAAGAAAAAGAAATGAGGCATCAATTAAGGATGTGAAATGACGTGTATAAAACATGGATTCCGTAATGAATTTCATAGCCAAATGATGATTTTAAAGCCAAGATTGACTTCAAGTTGACATCGCCAAGACATCACACAGTCCTATATCATTCTTATTCAATAACAATAGATATACAGCTTGCTCTTGAACAATAACAAAAAAAAAAAAAACCTTACTACTCAATGAGTTTTGAATTTTGTGCCTTGCATTCTTGGATCAAGTCATCTTGTTCGAGCAGCTCTTCCAGCGAGACATTGCCACTTTCAAGTAGATGGTCAATCACAGATGCATTTTGATGCCCGAATCGCCAGTACATGCTTTTATGTTATTTTTTTTTTCTTCTTTTCGACAGAATAGTCCTGGGTGATAATGTAGTAATGTAGATAACTAGTAAGGAAGAAAAATAGTGATGATAATAGTATCGAAGCGTCCCAACTGCAATGTGGTATGATATGGGATGTACCAAGATGAAGGAAATGTTTTAATAAAAAAAGAAATATGATGCAGATGTCAGTGTTTAAAAAAAATGTAAAAAGTTTGCAAAAGAGGACCTCTAATGAGAAGTAGGACTAAGAAAAGAAGAAGGAAAGGAGAAAAAAAAAAAAAAAAAAAAAAAAAAAAAAAAAAAGCAGAGAAGAATGAATATGAGAATGAAAATGAAAATGAGAGAATGAAAATAAAAATAAAAAGAGAGAGACAAGATAAACAGTTCAGTCTAATGCTATTGCTTTTAAAGTAATAATAATAGAATAATAAAGGAACAGAAGAATCCTTGCTAATTTACACACAAGTGATCGAGCAGCACAAGAGTGACACTCTAACCAAGGTAAATAATCTGTCTATGAATAATAAATAGCCAACATCCCTTTTTCTCCAGAGCTTGACGCCTTACTCCACCACGTTCAATACGCCATGCTTCCTCATGTGAATGCCATTAAAAGCCTTTAAGACGTAAAAAAACAAGGCTTCAATCAATAGACGAATTAATGTCTGAAAACGTCATTTGACAAGCAAAAAAGTCTAATTAAGTCGCGTGCTCTTGTCAATCAGATCCTGCATGTTACAGATACACCATATAGGAAACATCTCTGCTGCCTTGCGCTACTCTAGTCGGCTTTGTATGAATGACTCATTTTCTACTTGCTTTTCTATTTATCAAGAGCCTTAATAATAACACCAAGCCTAGAGTCCTGATCCTTTTTTTTTTTTTTTTTGTATATTTTTAAACAAATGAACATTTATATAGCATGAGCCCTAACTGGAGATTGAGCGAGAGGTAGGAATTAAAGAGTAGGAGAAGGTGTAAGTGTAGGAGTAGTAGGAAGGGCTAATGGAAATGAAAGATTTTTTATGTGCATTCTCAAACCCTACCACCATTTCCTCTCAAGCAGAGAGCACTTCCTAATACACTCAAAGGCGGATGTAATGCGATGTTGCCTCTGTAATAAAATCTTGGTTTGGTGGCATGAAGCTTTCTCCGACAACCTACAGCCGGCTGTGCATCAGTCGATCAAATAATTTTACTTGCATGAGGCTGAGCTCTAAAAGCACGTACAAATCACACGTGTACTACATAAAGTAGGCTCAATTGATCATTAACAAACCAATGAAAATTTAGTAAGGACGCCCACAGTGCTTTATCCTATAGCAAGATAGCAAGGGGGATTATTTCAATGAAGTATACTTTGGCTTTCTAATGAGGTAGCAGCCGGAACAATTACGAGTCCATGGGAGCACAACCAGCTTTGATGGGATCTGTAGCATCTTTAAAAGAGTTGAGCGCATTTATCTCTAAGGTACATGTGTTGTCTCTGATTGGTTTCGATCTATTGCTTTGGGTTATGAATAGGGTTTTCTATATGGCCATAAGTGAAGTCTTTGCCTTATTGTTAAGAAATGAGAACACAGATTTGAGATTTGGGCCACTTCCTCGCACCCTTCTTGGCGACATGTACAGGAAACATAGCTGTCAAGCGTCAAATGTGCTTGACTAAACTGACTGGCGGTGAAGTATTCCTATCGGATCGACCTGCGATAGCACTATAGTCTCAATCGGGTCCAGTCTTAGTGCCTCTGGTACATCCAAAGGATTCGTAAAAATTTTTTGTTGGTGCTGTTGCTCGTGCCCTTGCTGCGGGACGGATCCTCCGAAAGTGATTGCTGTTAGCGCTATTGCTCTTGCGATGTGCGTCTGCCATAGAGCACTCAATCCGGCAGAGTCCTGATCATTCGTAACTTCGGGAAGCGGTATTGAGAAGCCACCATAAGGATGGCGAAGTTGGATCGAAGGTGCAGCGGTTGGGCCATCCTTTGCCATTTTTGCAATCTGGGCAGCTTCATAAATATTTCCGGCTGTCATAGATTGTAAATGAGACATATCCATAAAAGGTACCGCAAGACTTGAAACATCGGTTGGTGCCGCCATCTCTGATGGAAGTGGGTTTGCCTGGCCAGCAAAGACGTCTAGTGCAATAGCAACCAATGACTCTGCCGCTGGGAATGTCTTTACAAAATCAATACCAGCCTTGATGATCTTTGAAAGCCCCGCATGAGTTGCTTCTCGAGCGCTTAGCGTTGGGGTGATAGCATTATGAGCATGCACCGTCCCTGCAGCCAAGAGGCATTCTATGCCATAATAGCAGGTTTCTCGGAGTTGTCCGTGGAGTATAAGCGAATCTGCAATGTGGCAAATATTGGTGGCAGCAGTAATGCAGATATTACGGGATGAAGCTAAAAAATTAGCGTTGAGTAAAGCAGAATTGACAGGCCGTAGATATGGCCGATGAAGTATTGTCAGGCATGTATAATAAAACATGTGCATGAGGGCAATGGCAGGCGAAGGTGGAAGATTGGAACCTGGCATCGTAGTATAGGGCGTGTAGGCGAGTTCGCTAGGCAAGGAGACAAACCACGATATCAATTTGTGATGAAGCTGTGGCAGTTGAGTCCTTGAGGCTTCAGCCAAGAATGAGCTATTAAGCTCAGCCTCAATACAGTGCATTGCGTTGAGGATATCCTCCATCTGCATCAATAACTTGACGGACCAGAGGAAGCAGCAAGAGATCATATGCTCTGACCCATAAGGATACTCGTCGATATCTTGGCCATACATCTCATAGACCCAGTCACCTGAGGGCATTTCAACGTTGAAAGTTCCATCGCGTAAGCCGATCGGGCGTCCGAGGATGCCACTACCGATGCGATCTGTTATATAAAGGATCCACCAAGTGCGTTTTCTGGCTTCCGCTTGCTCTGGTTCCTCAGGATGCGCATCTCTACGATGTAACCCGATATCCTAGGGCCGCCCACACAATTGAATTTGTTTAGGATACCTTATTATGATATAGGCTGTAGCTACATCAGAATTAGCACCAAGGACTTACAAGAGCAACACGCGTCGCCATCCCCGTGTATAGCCACCCTCCTGAATAATTGCCAGCGGTATATTGATAGTGTGACATCAACAGCAATGCCTGCACAGTGCTGATACTCGAGATGTGGTAGGTCTCATCCAAGATGAGCTTAGCTCTATTGAAATACTTTATGGAATCTTGTTTGGTTTCTGTGGCGTCCGAAAAACAACATGCATTACAGAAGATGGCATTCAAGACTAGGATCTGTGCGAGGTTGAGCCGCTTTTGGCGGTGATCCTGCATAAAGGTCTGACGTATGAATATTGGAAAAACAGGGTACATATACCGAAAATACAGGTCCAGTAGATATTCCATCTCCACAGTAGAAGGCAGCTCGCGTTCACTTGTCATTTGAAGCGAATGCAGCCAGATATCGCTGTCATTCAAATGCACTATAGGCATAGGATCTATAAAGAGAAAAAAAAAGATGACATCAGTTTGTGTGGAATAGTGCTTTACAGTGAGGTTATTTTAAATGCAAAGACACGTACAAAGCCCATGGCGGTACCGGTTACTTAATTGGCAGACATAGAAGCCGGAACTGCTTCCATGGAAGCTATGTTATATTAGCGAAATGAATTGGTGCTTTTTAAAACAATTGGTAGCCAAGCATAGCCTTACAAAAAAACAACAACTTACTGCTGACCATGACCATCGAGGCTCATTGTACTGAGCATTGACTTGTACTCGCCTTCCTTTTCTGTGGCGTTTAAAGAGCTCTGCGACTTCAAAACCGGGGAGGGTGTAGCCAGGCTTGAATTAACCCCTTGTTGATTTTGTGAGGGACTCATGTTTCGTTCCAAGCCTATTACCCTATCGCTTAGCTCTGTCTGTCTCTGTGCATCCGATTGTAGCTTTGTTGGTGAAAGTGGTAAACTGGCTGGCAAGGAGGCGGAGAATAGAGAGGATTTATCATGGATTATAGGTGATGAGACCAACGCAGGTTGGCCAGCAGTCATGAATCCTTCACTTCTAGGGCTTATGCTGTGGGTCTCAGCTGCTCCTAGTGGTATTGGTGGGTCCAAATGGGCTCTTTTATTGGAAGAGCCATCTTTCGTGTTAAAGTGTAGAGGCATGCTCGTAGCGATACATGGGCTACCATCATGACTAAGGGGAACAGATGTTGGTCTGTAAAGGCTCTGTTGGAATGAGTATGGTGATGAAGGGTTAGGGCTTTGACTTGAATAACTTGTCAGGCTACTTGTAGATGGGCGGCGATATAGAGGGGTATCTGTCGAACGGCCTTGCTTTTGGTCAGTTGCTTCGTCGCCAGAGAAAGAGAAGACATAAGATGCTGATGTGCTGTGATCACAATGGTAATAATGAGTATCGACATGATGGGGATGGCTCTGGGCACGATAATGTCGGTTGTAGCAAGAGTCGGGTGAAGGAGTACATTGATAGTGATGGCCCTTATGGGCTGTCAGGTAACAACGTTGTTGCTGAATTATATTAGGTCCGAGAGAAGAGTATGGTATCGAGGCCATAGACTTGGATCTGGGCAAGTCTCCCGTATTATTCGATCTGAAGAATAATACCTCATCTACAATACATTCGAGCTTATGTGAGACACATCGGGCGCAATTAGGAGTGCCTGTGCATCGAAGCTTCTTTTTGCGGCAGTGAATGCATGCTGTGCCAGCTTTAAGGCGCTTTTGTCTAATAACCTGGTGCTGTGTCATTTTAGGGGGAGTGAGTGAATGATATATGAAAAGCTAGTCAGGCTAAAGAAGGGGTAATAAAGCCAACGTGCAAGGAGGAGCTGTGGATGAATATGTAGAATAAAATATGGTAAAAGAAAAATTTAAAATCTTGAAATGTGAATGTCTTTAATAGTAATTGTAAAGAGACACGTATAAATAGCATGACAGAAAATAGTGCCTGTAGAGTAATACGGGCACAAAAGCGGTAAAGGCGCGTACAGTAAGGGAGGGGAAGGATGGGAAGAGTTAAGATAAAAAAAGAAAGAAAATAATGCAAGCTTTATATCACTCCACATTCCGTTGTGCCGTTATAGAAGAATGAACAACGGAACATGGAGAGGGCTCGACCGCATTGAAGACTGTACTTTTTAGCGTGGTTCATTTTCCTTTATTTTGCATTAAAAGTCTCTCAGATCGAGGCATGATCACAAATGATGCATAGTTCCTATGCAGTGTTAAGTTTTCGGCTCGCAGCGTGTCCTTATATTCGATACACTGAATAGGCACTAATTAAGTAAAAAAAAGGAAAAGGAGAAAGGGCGTTAATTACATGGCCATGTTCTATGAGCATTTGTATGCATGTGGGGCTGCTTTTGCCTTTATCCTGCACCTCATTGTTGGTGTTTGCTCACACTATGTTTGTGTATGGGGGTTGGCATGTATTTGATAAAAAGTGGGCATTATGTATTACAAAAAAAAATGCGTCAAGGCGTCACCGTACTTTATAATTTTGGCTCGGAGAGGCATTGGATTAATTTGATGAATCAGAAACATTGCCGAAGTAGGCGCTCATTTAAACAAACGTTGACATTTTCCTGATTAAAAAAAAAAAAAAAAAAAAAAAAAAAAAATTCAAAGGAGACTTTATACGCGTACGAATTACTTAATAACTTAATAGTGGTTAAGCTTCAGTCCGCTAAGAGCTGTATTAATATTATCGAACCATACACTGAACATAAAAGCGCTTTTGTTAAACCCTTTTAGTATAAATATACTATGCATATCAAAGTATTTTTTTTAGCCAACAAAACTAGGACACTGTCGCTCTTTCTCTTGTGGATTCGTCTATAATACTTTAAGTCTAACGGAAAGACTACCAAGCCTTTCGTACTTCTTGTTACTCCTCATGAAATAGAGAAAGAGAATGTTTCGATTTGAAAAAATGAGGACCTTAAAAGCTACAAAACGTCAACGACTAAAAAAGTTGGGCTCCATCTTTTTTTTTTTTTTGACGAAGAAAGAATGTTGATGCAACCCTGAAAGAGCCGCCAAATATTTTATTACAAATAATATGCATAATTTATTGGTGGGACTGACGCAAACCAGTTTTTTTCATAACATGCATTTGTATGTACAACAGTGGAGTGCAAAGTGCACTGTCTTCCAATATCCCTTTAAACCTTTTTTTCCCGATTATTCCCATGAAAGAAAGAACGTTTGAACGTGTTTTAAGTGTTTACTATCTCCCTGTTAGGGCTGTTTCAACAGAGTCCTCTTGAGTTTTGATAAAAATCCGAAGCCACGATTGGCTTAGAGCAGAATTCAATTCAAATTTTTTATACTTTCTATTCAATAACTCTGGCCTATCAGCTCTCATTCACGTACGCTATGGATCCTTTTTGGTGAAAGGCATTCTTGTTTGACATATACGCCTAAAAAGGAAACTCTAAGCATCGTTTCATTTGACTCGTAAGCCACCTGCAAGGCATAGCGCTTTGCTCGTCACCAGCCTGACGAAATTCATGCTCTCCTTATTTTTTATATTTTAAAAAAAATTGAAGTCGAACAAACCACAGGAGAACAGATTTTCTAAGTCGGAATTGGCTCTCTGTTTTAAATTTTAAGTCCTTTGGCGTGCGAATTAGGGTCAATTCCCTGGGGTGTGTGCGGCTTAGAAAAAAGAGAGCTATTCTCCTGTGGTTTGTTCGACTTCAATTTTTTTTAAATTTAAAATAAGACAGCCACATTGCCCTGCAGCACGCGCGCATGTACATGAATTTCGTAAAAAAAATGCTCTGTGGAGAAATGGTCCGACCAGATTATGACTGCGCGCCTAAAAGTCAAAACCTCTTCTAGAACGCGTCGACCACTGCTTTTTCGGTTAATTTTTGTACGAATAGAGCTTTAATAGCTAGGCCATATAGGGCGGAAGAGCAGCCACTGTAAGCTTCAAATATTGGAAGAGACAAATCATTACAACTGTGTGCTTCCAAGGCCTATGTCCTTCATATTTGCTCGAAAAAGGGTCATTGGCGACCAACCCGCGGTTTCAACCTTCTTTCACATCTGTATGTTCTTTCCTTTTAAAGGGCAGTAGAATCCACAAGCGCGCACTTGTATGGCTTTGTTAAGCGACAAATTAAAACGCAAATAGGATAATACTAATGCTGCGAAGCTCGGGCCCATACATTAGTAGTTAGAGGCCAACATTGGTCATCGAACTCCTTGGTGGGAATAACCACGTTGAAAAGCGAGCATGCTGCGTACTTCTTGACATGCAACGGATGTATCGTATTGAAGGTGTCAATTGTGAAAACAGATATACATTGATGTATGTTTTGTCACTTTATTGATTTTGTGAAACTATGCAAAATGAGGAACATACGGAGATGGAAGAAAACTGGGTATGGACAGACACAAGACGACATCTCTTATTTCACCCTTCTCAGGGTGCACAAATGTGGTTACTTGCAGAATTGTTGTTGTGTGTTTTAATCCTCTTCACCTGATGAATGCTATCGCTGACCATATTGCCGAGGGCCCAGTGCAGGAAACTGAGCACTTTTTTTGAGTAGACTTCCCAATCATCCAAGTCAAAGACCGAGGGAAATCGTTGGGTCTTGAACATCGTCCTCTCAACGGCGCTATCATCACCCACAAAAACCGTGCATTCGACCAAGATCCAGTCAGCCAAGTTCGTAACAATACCATACATAGTATAAGATGTCCTGTTCTGGGTCCCCTCTTGTCGGATGCGCTTCATGATCGCGGCATGAAGCTGGAAGGCATTCTGTGATACTCCCCCCCTTACATCGGTGTGCTTGACCTCCACAATGCCACACAAGGCGTCTTTGGTGGCTTCTGCTATTATGTAGTCAACGACACCGTTTCCGTGGACGCTCTGGAGTGGAAACTGTGTGCCAAGACGAACTTGCCCCTCGTAGAGAGCGGCGGCGTGCGCAAGGAACACTCCTACATACAATGAGGCTCCTAGCTCGCTATCAGGTCTTCCGATTGTTTGAACGATTGGCTTGAGAGCTATCGAAAGGGCTTCACTCGCAGCATCTTGTTTTTCTGATGAAGACAGCACGCAAATCATGTTATCCGCGCCTGAGATACAGTCCTCGCCGAACCTTTTCAAGAGATCTTGGCGACCTAGTTTAGAAAAGGGCCTCATTGGTGCACCAATATCTATGTTGAGATACTTCAACCTTGCTTTGTATGCTCTAAGAGGATTGACCGTAAAGACACATCAGAGGAGACAGGTTCTACTGGGTTGCCGTCAGAAATGATGGAGATAGTTGACGTCTCGCAAACCTCGACATTGGCTTTACGAAGATGCGTTTGAAAAGCCAGCAGAGTTGATCCTCAATCTCGACTGTCCACTGGACTTCTTGCTTGATCCATCCCTTTATCAGGATCGTAAAGACTATCGGACCAGAAGTAACAGTAGCTAGAATTAAAAACGTTTGTAAGCAAGGTGATGAAAGAGTTTTAGAGGGGCAGAGTATGGCCCAGTTTTTTTTCTTTCTTTAGCTTACACCGATGGGCCTTCGCAATGACGATAGATGGTCTGCCTTCGAGGTCGGGTAGGTAGGATCTCAACAGTTCGAAAGGGCGCATTAGTGTTTCCTCGGTCTGTTCCTCCAACACAACAGGCACATCATAAGAGAGACCATCCATCAACTTGGGACAGAACCAGAGGTCAATGCTGTTTGGATCACCATCATCTTCTCCGAAGTGAGAGAGCGCAACACAAATATTTCTCTTAAACAGCATCAGGCTATTATTCAAAAGCACTTGGACTTGAAGGGCATCGCCAATCTTTTTGCCATTGATAGCACAGAGAATGTCTCCAGTGGTTGGCGTAATTGATGGAGATGGAGAAGGATAGCTATCAGGATTTTGTGCCATTTGGGGGGGTGGGAAAAAAGAGGTTTCAGGTTTCACAAAAAGATGGACTAAGGAAAGGTGCTCTTTTTTTTTGACTACGGCGCGTGAATTAAATATTAGACAGAAACATCTCAGTCGTGCAACGGTGCAATCAGGACTGGAATGCTCAAATTGTATGGAAAAACAAAAATCAAGAACGCGTCTCTTCTTTCTTCATTAACTCCACCCTTGCTGACCTCAACTCTCCACCATGCTTTCACTTTCCTGCATTTTCAATAATAACCCTGCTTCTTGTACTGTCTCGGTCATAATTTCTCCAGAAAGCACCGTCTTTGATCTCCGCAATGAACTGCGTCAGTTGATGCCTGAATTATGCGACATTGACCCAAATCTCTGCGCACTTTGGAGGTTGTGCATTCCAATATCCGGAAACAAAGTCTCCATTGAAAACGTCTCTACTAAGATAAAAATGAATCTGCTGGCAGAGCTCGGTGAGGTATTCCCTCAAGACTCCTCAGAGGATTTAATACACGTCCTAGTAGATATCGTGAGACCAGGTAAGCAAAAGGGTTCTTTATTACTTAAAGCAGCGATGGCCAACCTCTCTGACTTTGCCTTTTACTTCATTAGAACCCAGTTTACGTCTGAATATGACTCTTAGAACAGATCCAAAAAAAAACCCCCAATGGAGCGGTCTCTTAAGCACTATCACCCAAGCCATCCTTATTGATGCGATTTGCGAAGAATATCCCAACATGCCAAGAACACCAAACCCACCTCGAATCATGTTGTACCCAAGCACCGACAACCAAAGTAGTACTCCCATTCCAACTCTTATTGAATCTGATCCGCAACTAAAATCTAGGCTTAGCCCTCTTATTGTGGATGGCGCCATCAATGTGGTCATTGGTCTGGCTCTGGAAAAACACATCTCGTCTTACCCGTAGAAGAGGCCAACGCCATCTTTGGGTTCGCTCCCAGGCGGTACGGGATACTGGACCCGAGCAATTGCTTAGAGCAATGCGAAAGCATGGGCCCAATCAAACCAATGTCAACTCGAAAGACGGGTGTAGCCTACTTTAACAATCTGGTGACAGAGTTAGACAGCAGAATCAGCACATGTACAGCCTCTCCGGTTGGGAACGACGCTCATCTCTTTGTGGCACCATATATCCATCATGCTGTTTCACTTTACACAGATCATCTCCGAATACGATCCGGCATAAAAATCGATTCACATCAAGGACAGGGGGAAGCTCATTACTTGATAGAGCCAAAGTCGTCTGAGCATAGCTCATGCAAAGTAGTAGTGACTGTGGACACGGAGTCGCATCTCGAAAACGCCGTAGCCCAGAACATGGTTCTTCTTCATGGAATGCTAACGAATGAACAAGAAAAACTTCGCTTTTCTAGAAAACGCAAAAGAGATGCTGAGGATGCTAAGCCTGAGATCTGCTATGGTGTTGTATCTGACGCAGCCATATGGTACTTCACCGAGTGCAGACTAGACTCTTCGCATTTGCCAGTGTTTAAAATATCACAGTTGCCTATTAGAGGTATGGGGATTTTATACAATAGCAAATGGAAACCACAAGCAAAAATAGTTCTAACCAGTTTAGCTTGGCTCCTTGATAATTGTGTGAATAATAAGGAACGCAATTTGTGTGAATAGTAAAAAGAAACGCAAAAAAGAATAAAGAATTGTTTTTGTTTTGTTAGTGGGCTCTTGATGATCTTTTTGGAATTGTTTTTCGAGAGGAAAATATTATTTTCTGCATTTATTGTTGTTGCCAGATGGAACTTTTTATTAAGGCCCTGTCATGATCCTTATACAGTGTTCTGACTTTATGAATAAGAAAGTGCCCCTGTGGCGCACTCCCAAGCCTTGGTACGTAACAACGACAAATGCTTTAGAAAAAAGCTATATATACCATGCATTGAGAGGTCACACATGGATTGAAGAGCGACGAGCGGGAGATACCTTCATTTGATGCATCGAGCCGATAATCACGCCTTGTGCCATGGGTCTGCAGGGCGTCGCGTTGGAATGGTACCAAAGGGGAATTTACCACCATGTGGCAAAGGCAGTTCTGACCAAGGTAGCATTTGTGATAATGCAGACTTGGGCGACAAAAATTGCTCAGGGCTTTGCAAGACTTGTGATGACGAAGGTAGGGCTGGGGCCAACGCACGATGCCTCACATTTGGCGGCTGAGCCGAAGGGGATAGGAACGAGGGTGAGGGAACTGAGAAAGAGAGCAAGGAGGGGGACGAGGGTAGGGATGGGGCCAAAATACGTTGCTTCACAATTGGTGGCTGTGTTGAAGAAGATGAGAACAAGGACGAAGGGATTGAGGACGAGGGTAGGGATGGGGCCAAAACACGCTGCCTCATATTTAGTGGCAGTGCCGAAGAAGATGAGCATGAGGACGAGGACAAGGGCGGGGCTGGGATTGAAGCCATTGATGATGAAGCTTGCGATTGTGTGGGATTTTCCCAGCAAACAGATGCTGTTTCTAATTTCTGGAAATTTCTTTCTAATCTTTTGGTCATCGTCAATTTTTTGAGATGCTGACTCCCATAACTTTTTTCCTTCAGCTTCATACACCCGCCGACGATGTTTGATGTAGGTTTCATTGACACAGTCCATGTCCTCATCAATTGTGGAGTCGTAAATAATCTCCATCCTTCGTCCCTCATTGTCATGGCCAAGATGTCTTAACACCGCCGCAGCATCCATGAGTATATATGGATCCTGAATGTCGACGCTGGGATTCAGCTCCACAATATCTTCGGCAACACTGTCATCATCTCCATCCATTCCTTCTGGTGATGCCACACGATCAACTCTGTATGAGCTGTACTTTCGTCTTCGCGTCTGTAAAGACCTCTTCACTGGCGACAGTGTATGCCCATATTCATCCACGATCTGACTGTTCAAAGAAGCGCTGGGTCCATAATCATCGCCATCCATGCTCTCTTCTTCAAGATCTTGCCCAGCTATCATATTAGTACCGTCCTCAGAAATAAAGAATTCCTTGAACTGGTCTTCTTCCCGTAGGGAATCAATGTACTTGCAAATCGTCCTAGACTCATCCAAGAACTTGAACAACGTCAGTACGGAGTCGTCATTTTCGAAGGACCGCTGAGCTGGATCTTGTCTGCCATGCAAAGAATCACTTTCTGCGTCAAAGTTTTCTGTGGCTTCGGCAATAAGTCTTGTCCGAAAACTCTGTCGTATACCCCTAATGGCTTCTGCCACATCAGGATCCCGAGCCCGAGCCTGATCCTCTGATCCTCTTAGCTCCAACTCCTGTTCATTACAGAATATCTTGACATGTGCAAAACAATTCCGAATCGACTGTGCCTAATTCCATTCCAAGCACTCGCAACAAGCCTCCATCCTGTAAGGTTATCTATCCAAACATCCCGTATATTGGTAACAGCCGTACCCTCATTTGGGTTGATTTGATTTGCATGCTGACGCATTAAGAGGCTTGCTTCCAAGCATGCCGCTTTGTATTTCTTCTTGAATACAGCTATAATCCCAGCATCGAGGGGCTGTGTCATGCTTGTCGAGTTTTTCGGAAGGAATATAAGCTGCACGTTTTGAAGTTGAGCACGCACATCCACACTCGGTGTGTGACTTGGCGCATGGTCCAGCAACAAAGCGACTCGGCGGCTAGGGTTTTGAGCTGCGATTCTCAACTGGAATCGAAGCAGCCAAATTTCAAAGACGACGGTTCTCATGTAGTCCGGTCTTTTACCAGTCCAGGCCGTTAGAAGCATCTCCTGAAGGTCCTCCTGAAGCCGATTAAATTCTCTTTGCCAGTTTCCACAGAGATCTGCCACAGTCTGCTTGTTCGATCCCTGCCAGGGCAAAACCTCAAATTGTGAGCGAACTGATGGATTAGTTTTGAAGCCCCTCGGCAAGTACTCACCTACAATAACATGAAAAAATTAGTCAATTAGTCAGTATTCCTTTTTTTTTAAAAAGATAAAATACAATAAAATAAAATAAAATAGAATAGAACATAATGAAAAACTTGCTCAGCATGAAGGGCTTGCATCGATCCGTCCCCAATGCGTTGGTGCACAAAAGAATCGAAATCCTTGTGGTTCGCACTTTAGTGCCAGAGACCTTCTTGCAGTCCAGAGTCCAGTTGGACATGGACTGAAGGAACAAACCAGTCTCGTCGCAGTTGTAGACGTCCTCGAGACTAAACTGCTTAAGGACATTTTTAATGTAATCCAATTGTGGTCGGATGCTGTCCATGTCTACTGAAGACGCTTCTCCTGTAGCATTGTACCTATGAAGGGCATACCGGCGCTGGAAACCATTCAGCCAACCGTTTGAGAATTTAGGTTTCTCGAAGGCAAGCTCGCCCACGCGAGTCTCAAGGAGCTCATATATCGCGCCTGCCATAATTCGTACACCAAAGCTGTCGATGGGTAGAAATAAATCGCGTCTGACATGCTCAATGGTGCGGAAAAGGATCGCTTCTACCGGATAAAATGATCTGGTGCTACTTGGAAGGCGATATCGTATGGAGGATTGGCTGATAGGAATATTCTGAAGGACTTCTCTTTTAGCCAATATATTATTGAGAATCCCTGGCGTTATGTTATGATAGTCGCAGAACACTTTCTTCTCAGGTTCGAATAGGGACCCTCCTCCTATTCTCATGTTGCAACATGCAACATGCTTATCCCATTCTTCTAGGATCTCCAATTTTTTTTTGATAGTCAAGTTTCTGTCATTGTTAGAAGCTGGTGAAGGCTGGATCGATCGATATTTTTGAGAAGGCTGAATGGATGCCATGATCAGAATATGTACTATTTGTGAAAAGAGTCGAGGGGTAGGTGCGTAAACAAGAGAGCGATTGATTCGAATTACAAACGTCCATTGTATTTATATCGCCCATACGACCTTCTGGTCATGGACTCTTGGGTACTTGTTGCCATACAAGACTAGAGCTAGTAGCTGCTCATAGACGAATTAGAACAGAACCAACCAATAAACATCTTTTTCAGCCACCTGGGCTCAAGTGGCGCGAATATGATAGCTAAACCTATCTTTCCGAATTTTTTTTGAGGAACTCAAAAGACTTGGGCAACATACTATCATATATATTATATATACCTCTGTCTTTTCTCGATTCCTCCGCCGTCCGTCCTCACAGCAAAACTCACTCTCAATATCAAAAAGAAAAAAAATGGAAAACAATTTTTTTGTTTTTTGCTGTGGAAATTTGTAGGCGTCACCAGCCTGTGTGGCTTATGTGCATCGCACTAACGCTGACAGGCTGGGACCAAACTTGAGATTTTAGGGTTAACATTTTTTCTTCTAAGTCGTACAAACGGCGGGGAAATGGCCCTTTTTTTTTTCTAAGTCGAAATATGCCGCTAGAAGTTGACCCCCCCTTCTCAAGTTTGGTCCCAGCCTGTCAGTGAGCGTTAGTGCAATGCACATAAGCCACACAGGCTGGTGACGAGCCTAGACAAGCCTAGGAAATTTGAAGACCAGAAGACGACTTTCTTGCAGGTGGCTTACGAGTCAAATGAAACGATGCTTAGAGTTTCCTTTTTAGGCGTATATGTCAAACAAGAATGCCTTTCACCAAAAAGGATCCATAGCGTACGTGAATGAGAGCTGATAGGCCAGAGTTATTGAATAGAAAGTATAAAAAATTTGAATTGAATTCTGCTCTAAGCCAATCGTGGCTTCGGATTTTTATCAAAACTCAAGAGGACTCTGTTGAAACAGCCCTATTTATTTCCCTCTTCCAGGGTCCGCGCTCTTAACAATTAATTGCATTACAGGATTATCTCTATCCCTATCTCTTGGATATCAAATACTTCTTACAAAATAATAATAAAAAAAAAAACGAAAGCAATAATGAGAACAACAAGCTGATGACAACTCCCATTTTTCATGAGAAAGAATTTCATCCGCGACGTCTTTTTGATTATAGTGACAGTTCAGTAAAACGCTTCTTTTTTTTTTTTGTAATAAAAAAAAAAAATGAAAGTCTTCTTCCTGGGATAGATTTATTTACTTACTCGTTGTTTGCACTGTGTGAGGACTCCCGTCATTGCTTCAGTAAACATCGCATATCTACACAAATATGTTGTTTGGGCTCAAGAAGCTCTCAATAAACAGTGATAAACGTTTTTAATATTAGGCAATTAATCCTTGAGCAGCTGTTTATTTTATTTATTTATTTAGGCGCCGGTTGACTAGAAAGTTGTTTTTAACAAGGTTGCTGTTGGCCCGAGAAGCCATCCAAGACGCTTTGCATCGAGCAAAGTTTGGGGTGCTTATAACATAGTTTGTATTAGAATGTATAGGGCCATTCCATAATACGCAAAGCGAAACATGCTATCATTTGCCCTACTTTTTGGAGAAGATCGGCTACCCAAGTAAAAGAAGCCCTATTTTTGCCCCATGCTTATTAAACATATTTTATACCATCCTCTATTGCGAGTGAGCAGCGACTCTTTTTTTTTTTTTAAAAAAAAAAAAAAAAAAAAAAAAGATAGGTGTTCAAAGATGTGCTGACTATATCGTTTCTTTATCCAAAAAGACATTTGCACTATCCCTTTTTCCCACCTTGCTCTTCACTTTCGATAGTATGCTGCTTATTGACCATCTTGAATGATCCCAATCCCATCTCAGAGTCCTACTTACGACAATCCGGATAGAACAGCGTGCCCAAAACTACACTCATTTCAGACTTTGTACTTAGTAACTACCAGGGGTTTAAGCTAAATCTTTTTTTTTTTTTTTTTGATTAAGACTCAAGTCAATTACAAATTTTTTGCTTAATATATTTACATATAATGATTTTTACCAAAGGTGTATGATAGTATCCTGCCATGGCTGAACTACGCAATCTGAACAGCTGCTCGGTATATTTTAGACCGTTCTAAATGACTACCTATTCTCTATCTAGCAATACTTTAGGCCATTGATGTCTTTTCTAACATGTGTTGGCCGTGCCAAACAGGGAGATCTTATGCATGCACAGAGTCATTGTCGTTGAGAAGATCCCTGCTTAGTACATATAACTTACCTTACCCGCACGGCCCAACAAGCTCCGAATTAGTGTTCCTGATGCCTGCATCCCAAAAGACGACATGGATGTGCTACCTAAACATTAGTAATCGCTCTCAAGGCATACTGAACTGATGCAAGACCTGGGTTTGGATGGTCGTGTCAATACAGAGCTCGCGACTTTCGGCTCGCAAAGACTGCGTGAGTCTTTGACACGTAGCCGGAGGCAAGGATAAACAGAAGTCGCAAACGTATAATTATTATTCTTATACTATAGTAATGCTTTTATTGTGTAATTGTGCTAGATCAGCCTAGATGAGAATTGTTCTTCTTTCATGTATATATATATGCAACAGCTTGGTATATGTATTAAAATGGTGGGAAAGAGGAAAGAGCTACTTTTCTTGTTCTCTTGACAACTTTGTTTGTCGTTGCTATCCTTTACAAGTTTTGCTTTTGGCAGAGATCCGCATAAACCCCACCAAGAGCAACCAATTCATAATGTCGTCCAGATTCCACAATCGTGCCGCCTTTCACAACAAGGATCAAGTCCGCATCCTGGATAGTGCTCAAACGGTGTGCAATTACAATGGTCGTGCGCCCATACCGTGCCTTATCCAAAGCCTCTTGCACCAACTTTTCAGATTCAGAGTCCAATGCAGATGTGGCCTCATCCAAAAGCAACACTTTAGGGTTTCGGATCAGCGCACGTGCAATCGCAATACGCTGCTTCTGGCCGCCAGAGAGCTGAGATCCCTTATCTCCAACGCCGGTATCGTAGCCATTAGGCAGGGACATGACAAAGTTGTGGATGTTGGCCAACTTGGCTGCCTCATACACTTGCTCCATTGTTCCTTCGCCCTCTGGAAGACCATACAAGATGTTGTCCTTGATCGTCATATCAAAAAGAACAGGCTCTTGTCCAACTAAAGCCATATGATTGCGAATATTGTGCAATTGCAGGTCGCGAATGTCATGATTGTCAATAATGACCTTACCACCATCCGCTTCATACCAGCGCTCCAACAATGCGATAATGGTAGATTTTCCACATCCAGAAGGGCCAACCAAAGCAACAGTCTGAGAGGGTTTGACGTTGATATCAACATGATTGAAGATTTGGATATTCTTGCGTGTGGGATAAGTAAAGTCAACTTTTTCCAATCCCAAGGAGCCGTTGATCCTATCGAGCTTGATGCCATCACGGTCAGCATCAATAGTCGTATCCTTGTCGAGAAGTTCATAGATATTGATGGCTGACTGCTTGCCCTTGGCATACTTGGGTAGCTCAGATGTGATATGTCCCAGACTCATGGCAGTAAAGACGACCGAGAACATGCATGTGAACATTTGCTCGTAGGTGATGATGCCATTCTCGATCAAGCGATAGCCACCATAAAAGCCAATAGAATAGGACCAGTATGCGACAGCTTGAGACATAGCAAATCCAAAGGATGCAAAGACAGCTTTGTTGCGAGCGTACTTATGAGGCTCCTTAGTGACCTCAAAGTAACGAGCCTCGAACGTTTCCTCTTTTGCAAGTGAAACTACAGTACGGATATTAGAGATAGCCTCGCCAGCGACTTGGCCAGATTTTTCATAAGCCTTGCGAGTCTTCTCGCCAAATCCACTCAGGGCAGCAATTTCGAGGTACTGTCCAAGACCAATGACGGGAACAGCAGCAAGAATGATCAGAGTCATTTCCCAGGTAGAAGAGAATGCGAAACCAAGACCAACTGCCATAGTAGCCAAGGATGAGACCGAGGTGAGGATGACTTGTGAGACCATATCAAACATCTGTTGAGAATCTGTTGCAAGACGACTAGCAAGGGCACCTGTAGAATTTTCAGGGCGGTCAAAGAACGCCATCTCTTGACTAAGGATCGATTTGTAGCTCAGGTAACGCATACGGCGGGTCATACGCTCGCCAACAATCAAGAACATGATCATGCCTCCACAGAAGCCAGTAAAACCAATAATGGCCAAGATGAAGAACCAGAGCGCCCACATGTTGGCTTTAGGGATGAATTCATCTCCAAGCTTATAAAACTCAGTAAGTGTCGTTTGAGCTTTCGCGAAGATTTGAGCGAATGCAGGGAACTAAATAATAGGATTATTTCTTTTTAGAATGAATAAATGAATAATATAAAGCCATTGAGAGAATTGAGAGACTAACAACGTTGATAATAAAAGGCTGTGCTTACCAATCCTCCTTGAATGATGGCAAAGAATACGCCAAAAGCGAAATAAACAGCATCATCTTTCATATACCGGATAGTGCGAGCAATGGGAGCCTTCTGCATTTTGAGCCTTCTAGAAGCCTCTTTTTTCTCGCGAGCGAGTGATGCTTCTTTGTCTTCTGGGATGTTTAGAACAACAGAGCCATCAGCGGATTTCTCAGAGCGGGTGACGGAATGTTGGGACGATTTGCGGCGGAGAAGATGACTCATCCTACGACCAGAGCGTGGCGCACCTTCAGGAGCAACAGGGTCAGCAATAGCAATATGAGGACCACTAGCACTGGATGTAGCAGGTTTATCGGACTTTTCAACTGCTGCAGTCACGGGGGCCTCAACATCAACACCTCCTGTCTTCAGCTGCTGCTTGGCTACAAATTCAGTATAGATACCGCCAAGAGCCATCAAAGATGCGTGGGTACCATGTTCCAAAACAACTCCACGATCCATTACATAAATCAAGTCGGCATTCATGATTGTGGATAAACGGTGGGCAATCACAACTGTTGAGCGACCAGTGGCAGCATTGTCCAGAGCAGCCTGAACAATGCGCTCGGACTCTGTATCCAGAGCAGATGTGGCCTCATCGAGCAGAAGGATAGCAGGGTTTTTGATTAAGGCGCGGGCGATAGCAATGCGTTGCTTCTGACCCCCAGACAACAGGGCACCCTTTTCACCGACCATGGTATGGTATCCATTGGGGAGCTTGGAAATAAAATCATGTGCGTTCGACAGGCGACAGGCATCCTCAATCTCCTTGTCGGTGGGCATTTTCTGACCATGACGAATTCCGTACAAAATGTTTTGCTTGATCGTAGCATTGAACAGCACGGGCTCTTGAGAGACAAGGCCAATAGTGTCGCGGAGGTGACGAACGTTGATATCTTTCAGGGCGATACCATCGATGGTGATGGATCCGGAAGTAGGGTCGTAGAAACGCTCAAGAAGACCAATGATTGTGGATTTTCCACTTCCGGAATGACCAACCAAAGCAACAGTCTGACCAGGCTTGACCTCAATGTTCATGTTCTTGAGAATAGGGACATTAGGACGACTAGGGTAGGAAAAATTAACATCTTTGACGACAATATGGCCAGTCAACTTTTCAGGCTTGAGGCCAGAAGGGTCAAACGAGTCGATTTCGGGAACACGATCAATAGTCTTGAAAATTGTGTAAGCAGCAGCTTGCGCTTTAGCGAACAAAGAAAGGTTGGGCCCTACATTTCCAATGGAGAATGCACCAATGATAGTACCGAATAACACGACCAAGACATTACCAGGGTCCATGTTTCCTGCTTTGACTTCTCTCGCGCCATACCAGAATGCAAGAGCATAGCTGCAAAACAAGACAAACATGAATCCTCCCATTCCGAGGCCAGTGGCATAGGCTTTCTTGATGCCAGACTTGTATGCATCAGCCAGCACTTCATTGAACTTCTTGAGCTCACGGTTCTGTCCATCAAATGCCACTACAGTGCGAATCGAGCCAATGGCCTGTTCAGCTAGGCCGCCAGCCTTGGCATATGCATCTTGACCATCTGTAGTTGAGTTAATAGTATACTTGGCCATGAGAGCGCCGACAGCTATAGAAACAAAGAAAAGAAGGATATTAGCAATTTTTGTCAAAGAGAGATATACAGAGAAACGAATTAAGAATTGGATCACATACCGGCCATCAAGGGAACAGATGTCAGAAGGACCAAGCTCATTTTCCATCCGTGAGTAAAAGCAATTACGAAGCCTGCAACGAAGGTAGCAAGACTGCTCAGACACAGGCCGACTTTGTCAGCAAGGCCATCAAAGACTAATTGCGTATCTGCGCTAAGGCGCGAGTTGAGGGACTCGCTCTTTTTACTAACATCGTGCCAAGTAATGTCTTGGCGAAGGATCGCATGGAGATATTTTTCGCGAATGCGCTTAGTTTGAGATTCGGCCGCCAAAGTGAAGAGACACATCTGTCCGTATGCCATAACAAACATGATGGCTCCAATAACAGTGAACTTGATGACGATGATGCGCAGACCAGCCACGGCATCAGGCACGGACTGAGTGGCAATGGTATTAATTACATCGCCCATCAAGATAGCAACAAAAGGTTGACCGACACCATTGGTAAAGGAGCAGAGAGTGCCGAGACTAAGTAAAAAAAAAGTGGAAAAGAGAAAATTAAAAGGATACCTTTGTTAGATAACATGTGGAATTCAGGTATGAATGCCTAATATGCTGCGCAACATGCATGATCTCTTTTTTAGTACAACATACATGACACAGAACCAGTCAAAAGGGGAAGCAAAACGGTAGAGTTGCAGATATGAAACCTTGGGATCAGCCTCAGCTTTTTTATCAGAAGAGTCCTTGCCGCCATCAGCATCAGTATTCACAGGCGAGCCTTTGTCCTTTTCAGATAAATTCTCCGTAGATGGAGTGGCCGTGACATCGTGGCGATCAACGTCTATAACATGAGAACCGGACCCATTCTCCAGTTCTATTGCTTCATACTTTGCGTCTCCACTGCTAGGGGCATTATTGTTTGATGCCATGGCAGACGGACGTCCTTGAGGAAAAGATTTTAAAAGAGTCGGATATAGAGTGGAGAAGACTATTAGGGAATGTGGCTTGCGTAAGGAGAAAAGGATGGGCAAGTCCTTTTATTTATTTATTTTTTCTTAGCAAGTGAACAGAGATGAATGAGAATGCGAGATGAGGAATGAGTGTATTACAGAAAAAAACCCAAACTCAGACCCAGTAAAGGGAGTCAAGGGAGCAGAAATTAAACGAATCAACGATTTAATAATAATAATAATAATAATAAAAATTGACACCGCGAATTGCTCTGGAATGATTGTCGATAATTGAGGGAGAGATTTTTGTTTGGAGAGAAAAAGAGAAGGAAAACGATGCAAAGATCGCTTTTATTTATAATCTTTTGGAAAAGAAGGAAGTAAAAAGCTTAAAATCGATGGCGAGGCAATAGTAGTCAATTGAAAAAGGGAAAAAAATGACGCTGTCCCATGAGAATAACAAGACAATGTGTTAAAAAAAAGTCTTTTTATGATAACGTTTTTTGTTTGTTTGTTTTGTTTAGTGCCAAGTGTGTTTCTGTTTGCTTCTGTCTCCAATTGAAACGAGCTGCGAAGTCAATTGCATCAGAGTCAAGATGAGAGCAGGCTATCTGAGCAGTGGCGCCCGCAGTCGATTTTATTACTCCCTTGTCCCAAGTAAAAAATTCCCTATTTTGGTGCATTCTGCTCCTGAATAATCGCAGTCCGCTGCAGAAATCATTGGAGTAACATGTTCAGGAAAAAAAATAGGGAGTCAACTCTATCCTGACATGCATTCAAATGTTCGGTAGAAAAAAGTGTCTGTGTCTTTCTTTCTTGGCAGAACGTGATGTGATTATTCACATATTCATGTTGATCCGATCACTGATTTATGTAATCGACTTTGATACTCTGTTATTTCCTTGATAGATGTTTTAACGATCCTCGAAAGCTGATAATGGTTGATCCATGAATATTGCAAAATAAATAAAAAATCCTCTATTATACATTTATATGCATCAATTGATCTAACTTCAATGTTTATTCTAGAAAGACCGCGCAATGCGCAATTATTTTGGGGGGAGAAAGGCAGTCTCTTGTTGTTACACGAATATTCACATTCGAATCATATTCATGCTCCCGTGTCACACTCTTGCTTGGTCCAAGTGCTTCCATTGCACCAGTACTCCTTTCATGTTAAAAATAGTCTTGCTTTTGGAAGCGATTCTCATAAAATGGTCTCAAACCGGTTTTTTTATATTAATATACATAATTTTTGGTTGCAATTTTATAAAAAAAACGTCTTTTCTTACTCAAAGCTCCAATTAAGTAAAATTCTATTATTTACGGCTCCCCCTATTCCTAAGCCAGGTTAAAAGGGCTTGATCTCTAGAATCTGTGGATGTATTGAAAATTGGATTTCATTGTGAATGATCCTTTCAACATGTTCATTCAAATGCGGCCATCCATGTCATATGTGGCTTAGGAAATAGTCAATTACAAGAATTTTATCAAATAAGCGACATGTAATTGATTAGATATACCAAAAGGAAAGGGCGATTGAGCAATGGTCATAAATCACTATTAGCTACTGGTGCCAATTGACACTTCACCACCAGCGGTTATTGCTCTCCTTATTGGCAAAGTAATGCAAATGGAGGGCTGTTATTCAAGGAAATATATAAAATAAGAAAAAACTCAATAGTCCATACGACGCCCAAACAAATAGACAGTTTGACATTTTGCGCCACTAAAAAGATCAGCACGTGCATATGCGTTCACGCCAGGAAAATTTATTATCCATTTACAACCAAACCTTTCTAAAGTATTTTCTGAAACCACGGGGAGATCAAAAGGTTGTTTTTATTATGAGATATATCCTCCAACTCGTTTGGTCAGTGATTCATATATTTTCTATTCAAAAAACGATGGTTGAATTGATTTGGTGGCTGATTTTGACATTTCACCCTCCGTGACGAACTGGTGCCAAGGAATATAATTGGTTCCCAATTCAATCAAGATTATTCAAAAAATATATGAATCACTGACCAAATGGGACGGGGCCTTTTATTAATGTCCCGCCTTAACCGCCACACAATGTTCTGATCTTATGAATAAAAATGAAAGTTCCCTGAGGTGTACTCCAAGTCTCGGTACGTAACACTTTCTTACATTCCTAATCCCAACTACACTAACTTAGGACGCTATTTCTTAGACCATTAGATTTGTTTGGCAAAAATGCTGAATTATTTTGAACTACTAAACCCATGTAAAAAAATGAATGGCAAAATCTCCATTATAAAAGTCTATAGTAAACCAATGAAACACTTAACGGCCACAATTCCATATTTTCTGAATGTATTGCAGCAGCCAATTAGCTTTCTTGTAATGGGAGAGAATAGCGATAGTAAGCGAAAAATAAGAATGCGGGGACCTGGCCTATGAAGCATTTTGTGATCTTTCGATTAAATCCAGGTGTTGGGGGAAAAGCAGAGAAAATAACTGGAAAAAAACAACTTTTCACCCCGGTGGTATTTTAAAGGAATGATCGTTCCTCAATTCATATAATTCCACATGACCGTCTTATCTACTCTGGCTTTGCAGCCGGGGTCAAAAACCGGATGACAGACGACAGCACTATCATTTCAAGACGTAAGGAGCTAAATATATATTGTCCAGCCCATTTGGTCAGTGATTCTTATATTTTTTGAATAGCCTTGAATGCCTCGTCGCGGGCGGTGAAATATCGAAATCAGCTACCAAAGCAATTCAACCATCATTTTTTGAATAGAAAATATAAGAATCACTGATTAAACGAGTAGGAGCACATCTTCCTAATAGCTCCTCTCTCAAGATAACCCAACATTAATACCCATTTTTTTATTTTATTGTTTTTTACTCAGAAAGACATCATCAGTGGAGTATAAAGTTGTTAGTTCGTTACTGGTATCGTCATTATTAGTATATATTACTCTTTGCTGTACACCGTTGTTTCCATGTCAACATCCTCGATATCTTACTGCAAGAGAAAAGATAATATGTGTCTTCACCAAAAACGCCTTACTCGGCTCTAGCATCATGAAGCTCCAAGGGCTATTATAGATGACTAATGGACAAGGAGCGCACTGTCAACTCCGTTTGGTTACGAAAATCACATTCGTTTTATCATCCGTACCCAAGGACCTGGTTTTTTCCTTCTTTGACTCGACGGGTAAAAATTCTATTGAAAGGATTATAGACATTACTAAGTAAAAACATGTATGTAATTGACATGAGACTGATCTAGTTCAGGTCTCTGCACTTTATGTCAACAAAGAAGAACAATTTCCGATTCGATGGTGTTGGGATATATGGCTTCCGTATACATTTTTGTCACGCATGACATGGACTACGAAGAACTTTGCCAACCACAGTAGATTTCTATTAACTTAAATACGCCAATAGGAAGAAGCGGACCCTTAAATATATATTTTTTGAATAATCTTGATTGAATTGGGAGCCAATTATATTCCTTAGCACCAGTTCGTCACGGGGTGAAATGTCAAAATCAGCCACCAAACCAATCGTTTTTTGAATAGAAAATATATCACTGACCAAACGAGTTAGAGGATATGTGTGCTACATTGCGCGGGTACTGGGTCAATGATCTCGATTTAGATTCTCGATCTATCGAAAAGCCTTCCTAGGCGTAAACCACCTCGTATAAATCTTTAAATAGTGGGTCTCATCTCATACACTTGTTCCACATTATCAGTACGGTGGTTTCATGTCTCCTCTTTTTGAAAGAAGGCCTTCTTTCCTCATATTCAGCACTTTATTTGAACTTCTTTAATCAGACAAACACCTCCATGCTGGTCACAGTGCTTGTCTCAAGACAGTAATAAATATATATTAACTAAAGGTGTCCACATTATATAATATTTTTAATAAAATTGAGAGACATTGCTAGGGGAAAAGTGATATTGGTTTATTTTAATACAGAGAAAAATTATAAGCTGAAATACTCCTGAAGACCTTGGGATCGATGTATAAAATGTATAAAAGCTCGACATCCGTAACTTTTTTTTCTTTCTTTTTTTTTCTTTTTCTTTTTTTTTTCTTTTTTTCTCATCAACATCCTCTACATCCCCTACATGCCCAACATTCTACTTTTCCTTTCATAAAAAAAAGTACATACACAACGATAACAATAACAGTTACCCTCTAGCCTCATCAATTCCTTCCTCGCTTTCCTCTTTCTTATTATAGTAAAAAAGAAAAAATACATCCAAGTAAGGAGCATAAAAAACAATGACGCTATATGATCAACCTTCTGCGAAGCAAGACCATTGATCCCCACAAATCATCCTCTCCGCCTTTTTGTTACTTGCTTGCTACAACGTCTTTAGACAAAATGACTCTGCTCGCTGATTCCCTCTGGCAAAGCATCAAAGATGTCCACGGTAAGAGAAACCGTAGCAAATTTCTAAAGTAAGTCTCTCTCTTTTCTATCTTTTTTTCTTTCAATCTCCCTCCTAGTAAATAAGTTTTCTACAGTTACTAATGAGTTAAACGTTTTTGCAATTCGCAGTTGCCTCAGCGCCGGTAAAGTCAGTCAGGACGTGTATAGACGTTATCTCTTCTCCCTTTTCCATGTTTACGAGTAAGACCTATTTTACTTCGCTAGGACCACTTGCTAGAAATTGTAGGTTGCACAAGGACCATGTCATGTTCTTTCTGAAAACCTAATTTTATTTTATTTTATTCTATTAGCTCAATGGAAAAGGCTCTGGAAGATAACAAAGAGAACCCCCAGATTGCACTCATTTACTTCCCCTTGGAGCTCAGTCGTAAACAAGCCCTCATTAAGGACCTTGAATACTTTTATGGCCCACAATGGCGAGATATGATGCCTCCCATCACTCCTGCACAACAAGCTTACCGCTCCAGAATCGAGCACTGGGCTGCTTCCTCTCCAGAAGTCCTAATTGCTCATGCCTATGTTCGGTACCTAGGAGACCTATCCGGTGGTCAGATCATTCGAAATAATCTTCATCAACATGCCAACTTTTACTCAAATGATGATGATGCCGACAATCATAGAGGCCTTCAATTTTATGAGTTTGAACATATTCAAGACCAAAAAATGTTTAAAAACATGTTCCGTAAGCAACTGAACAACGTTCAAGTTCCCAAGGAGTTAGAGAAACAGATTGTGGAAGAGGCTAAAAGTGCAATGTTGCTGAATTACGAGCTATTTAAAGAATTCGATTCAGACGTTGACCCGGAGGGCAAGACAAGGGCGTCTGAGAAGCCAAATCAAATGATGGATATTGGGCCACGCATCTAAGTTTATTGCGTTTTGGTCACTCCTTAGTACATATTGCATATAAAAATAAATAAATATTAAGGATTCGTCACCTCCCATCTCTATATTTTTGCATCCTATAGCAAACACATTGGTTGACTTGACTAAAAGGAGGAGGTGGTTGTCCTATAGAGCACAAATTCGATAACCTCAGAAATATTTAAAAATAAAAATAAAATGGGGATGTATTTGGTGATTTTGTAAGGCGGATTCATAATATTGAACAAATTCATAATGGCGAGAAGGGAAACACCTCCATGAGTTATCCTAAAGAGTGCTACACCAAAAACCTATTAAACCAGCCCGAATAGACCTTCATTGGAAGGAAGTTTTTTTTTTTTTTTTTGTAAAACTAATCAATCTCACGGTATATGTGCGAGCTGTAAGGAGGAAGGTCGTCTACTGAGTGCAGGGTCACAGCCAGGTTTTATCGTCCACGAACACTTTTTTTGAATTCAACTCCATCTGGAGTTTTGGGTGCATACTAGAGCGATAAGGTTCAGTGGATGCCGTAAGCATTCGATTGTAAGATGGTTTGAATATGAACATGTGGTATATTTCATCATGTTAAATAATGACGATGTTCTGCGAATCGGTGGCGTAAGAGAAGCCAAGTTTCATGTGCAATGCCAGTAATACATTTTTGTAAACCAAAGATTATCCGGTTAAAACTCAACACTCTGCTGCTTCTGTTCGGAAAGGCAACAGGTTATGTACAGCGCCCGGCCAATGACTTTCTGAGCAGCATATCATATTCAATAACGACTGGCAAGTGATTCTCAAATGGTTAATAAATCTTTTTAAAGCTACTTGCATGGCTCAATTCCACCATCAGAAAGTCAATGGCCAGGCTGTAATGCACAAAGAGTTATCTGATGATCTGTAAGGGTTTTAAAGTTAGTTGAGACATTCACAGGCAGAAAATTAGGTAGAAGGATATAGGAGACGGAAATAAATAGAACCGGCACCCAAATATTCGTGTCCAATGTCGTATGCGCTTTACAAGGCGAGAAGACAGGTGACTCTTCTGTAGACTTGTACTTCGCAGACCTCCCTTGGTTCTCAGCCTGAGCAAGGCCAATTCTTGTAATGCTTTCCGCTCCAACTGCGTCGCGGTCAAAGTACACTTTACATACGGCAATATTTAGAGCGAGAGAAAGGAAAAAGCGGCGATAAAAAATAGAAAAGAGCGGAAAAAAGTGTAAACGAGCGAACTTTTTTTTTTTTTTTTTTTTTTTTTTTTTTAAAAAAAAAGGTTTAAGGCTCAAAGTGAATAGATGAAGAACGAAGCATGCAGGCAGACAAGGTTAATGGAAAGATAAGGAACAAGGGCCAGTGAAAACAACATCGATAAGGGAATGAGAAAGGAGCAAGACAATGCTTCCATTTAATATCATGAGCTGTTGATGGGTAAACTTTGTAGGCTCATGTATTGATAGAGTTTGGCAGTGGATGCTAATTGAAAACAATAGCATTGAAGTACCCATTCCGTAATAGTTTCCTTCCGTATCATTTCTTGGCTACCGTCATCACATTTGCATGCACCACAATATATTTTGTTTTCGGTCTTTTATTTCGACCAGCAAATACACGTCGGAAAAAAAATTCTAAGACAATGCTGATTTTAAACCCATTTAAAATGACAAGTTTGTTCGTATTACGGACGAAGTTATACGAATGGCTTTTTTTTTTTTTTTTTCTTCTCTGCTATTTGTCTAATGACACCATTGTATATAATGACTTTGAGATTGCTTGTCTTTTTGGTTGATTGATTACAACATAACTAGTCCGACCTTCTTGCTTTCAACTTCTCTACACCTCCAGTTGTAAAGATAAAAGTGTAAGTATCCATCGCCCGGGCCAAACTTCAAATCATCTATAAACAGCGAATTGTCCATCAGATTGAGAGCATTGAAGACATCGAAATCATTCTGGCGCGCTAAAATCAAAGCGTCCTGCATCAATCCAGTCAGACGGTCCTTGATCGCCTTGTCACGCGCAGCTTCGCGTTCACTCACATCTGCAATCTTACTTAATTCTTCATCCGGTATTTGCACAGCATAGTAGAAACAGTAAGCAGCATTTAACGTCGAGTGCGTCGTGTGATTGATGACAGTCGATGGAAGTGAGTAGAACGAGAAGAAATCCGTAATCTCTTTTGTTTCCGGATCCTAGAGCAGCCATTTTCAGAACATAAATAAGTTTGGGCAGAAGAACGCCAATGCATTTTTTGTTTTTGTTTATGCTTTGTCTGTTTGTTTGTTTGAATCATTGAGCAACTGTGCATTACCTCAACAACATAACCCCAGACGACTCCAGGACGAGTGATAAGCCAATGACGGACGTCTTCCTCTCCAAAATGAGGTGCCAAATTGAAATGAGACATGTATTTGTTCATTAATGTCGATACTGCTTTAACATCCTTTTCTTCCATAGGTCTCAATCCAGGTGTATTCGTCTGAGTCTGCATTTTGTACAGTTTGATCAGGCGAGCCATTGTCATGTTACGTCCTAACTGTGAAAACCCAGTCTCGACCAGCTTCTTGGGGTTAAGTGATCGGTGGAAATAACGACATGTGGCCATCGGCTTTGGAAGAACGACTCCTGCAGTATAAACAGCTTGGAAAATGCCCTCCAAATGTGTCCTACGTGTCACTTCCTTGATCAATACAGGAGCTAAACGCTTGCTGCGGAGCTTCTTGTGGATACACAAAAAGTTGATCTCGACCATGCGCTTAACACTTTTTTTTTTTTTTTTTTTTTTTTTTTTGGTAGAGACAAAGATAGGTTGATAAAAAAAGAGGTCAATATAATGTAATACAGAGATGATCGTATAAAAAGAAAATAAGAACAACCTCCTTACTTGTTATGAACACGGACATCCTGAGGGATTCCACTGATAAAGGCAACAAGCTTTTTGTTTGAGGCTACACGAACACCAATATGCCACGACTTCTTCCATCCTGGAGGCAACAGAGCCCACTTCAAGAACTCTGCCGAGTAGTCAAATCGGAACATGGCATCATCATCTTCCACATAGTTGAGTGTCAAAAGCTCATATAGCTCCTTGATCTCCTTATCATCTTCTACATTGACTAATGACCACTCAAACTCCTTCGGCAAAGGATAAGGAGTAGCACGAACTTGATCCAGTGGGACATCTGGCTCGATTGCTCCATCCTCGTCAACAACCTCATCTATTGCAAAATAAGAAAGATAAATCAAGGAAGAAGACATGAGGCTTGAGATATTTAACCCCAAATAGACAGTTGATTCGATCGGATATCGTCCCAACAACAACATAATAACAATAAGACGCTACGAATTTCACCTCTTTTCTTCAAATCTATTAGACATGATTTAATCTCAGTACCAAACCATACCATGCTTCACAACAGGCTGCGTCTTCCAGAACTTGTGCTCCTCCATTGACTTTGGCTCTTTTCCATTGGCAGAGCCACTATTAAGAGCCATCTGATGAAGTAAGGCACGCAATTTCTCCTGGACATCAGCAGGTGCATTCATCAACTCCTGTTCAAATCGAGCAGCCGACGACGCCGTCTTGTCCTCTTGATTAGTATTGCGGGCTACATTCTTGCCCTTTTCTTTGCTGGTGTTTCTTGTTCCTGACATGACTGACAGACTTGTTGAAGAAAAAAAACTGAAAGATGTGAAAATAGAAAGAAAAACGTGTCCAACCCCCGTTCTTTACGCCTTGGATTATCACATGATCACTAAAGTTTGCTTTATTTATATAGAGATATTTTTTATTAACTTAATCACTTTTCTTGCCCTGACTGATCTTGCGCCACTGCTGGAATTGTTCCCATTCCCACCGATATACATGATCCATTTGTTCTCGATCGACAATATGAGCCCAGCGTCCAAGCGGATTATCCAACATCCAGTCCTGCATGCCTTTCGATCGCAAAAACTTTTGAGTGAAAAAGTAGTATCCTACTCCAATTAAAGTTCCACAAATCGATCCTGCCACTACTTGCTGCCAGGTATGATAGTATAAGTGAACACTTGAAAGTGAAAGTTTTAAGATGTGTTTCAAAGAGAAAAAAAATATCATCAGTTGTTCCGCTTTGTTAGAAGTAGGCATTTTATTTTTTTTTTACTTTGTAGCTTGAAAGAATATCCTTACCGAGAGTAGACCACTAATAAGGACCAAAGGGTGACAACCGCTGATATGAAGTGCGGACTGACGATTCCAGATGAGGCACCGCTAACATTAAAGACATAGTATACATTGGATATCCAAGGATAATTAGGAAAAAAACAAAAAAAAGAGAGAGAATAGCTAGGATCTCTTTTATGACCTTTGGAAAATCACTTCCTTTTCTTGCTTACTTTCGATACACCAAAAGGATCATGTAGGCTGCAAAATATGCCATGAATTGCGAGTGACTTGAAGGCATACCATAGCCATCACCCAGATATTCTAATATTATTTATTTTTCCCAGTATCATTGGTTAGTGTTTGGTAAAATGTTAAATTCTTTCATCATCCTTTAAATATTAGTAATCTTATACCTGTCGGTCTTGCTTGCTTAACCAAGCGTTTAAGTACAAAATTGATGCCTTCATTCAAGAGTTGACCTGCAAACATCGTGACCACTGTAAGGTCTCTTGTGGTTAATACAACGGCGATATAACCACAGATAATCGCCAGCGGTGAAAGTGTAAGGTGAGCAAAAATCTTTGAATAGATATCATCACCACTGAATTGAACGTGAGTTAAAGAGAGTGATGTGAGAGTGTGATGAGGAGGGATCTTGGCCCTTTTGGCAATAACTTCTTCATGCATAGCGGAAAGGTAAAAAAACTTTTATAAACAATGGATGGCATTAATTCAAGAGATTGTGAATGACATGAGAACAAGGAAAAATAATAACCGTTGCTCTCTTTATTTATCTGAAATGTATATGATGCAAATGTGACGGTGGGAATTGTTAATTGACCACAGAAATTTAATCTAATCTAAAATGAAAATGAAGTTCTAAAGTTGTCGATCCTTTGCCAGAACCTGTTGAGCAATTGCTGGCTGGATCTCATTTGCTTCCATCAAACGCCAGTTAGGCGACTGTTGCTGTCGTAGCCAGTTAAAATCCTTAACCCTGTCATAGTAATTCTTGGTAGGATTCAGATTGGCAGCCTGTACATTTTTTAAAAATATAAAATATTAGGAACGTCAACACAAGCGAGACCAAACAATGCCTTTTTTTTTTTTTTTTTTTGACAATACCTCAAATAATCTTTTAAGCTCATCCACGGGTAGGATTTGCCCATACGGCGCAAACCGCATATCGTTGCAGTCCTCGATAATCGGTTCACTTGTCACATGAAGGTAAATATCCATGTTTTTGGACGTGTGCATACGAGACTAGATGGTAGTGCGTTTACCTTTTAGATATTGCTTCAAGGCAAAGAAACAGCGTTCAAAGTTTTCTCTCTTCTCCTTTTACCTGATGACAAGCACCTATCAATGTGCATCCTTCACAATCATGCAACAAAATACTTCCGGAAACCGGAGGAATGACCAAGACACAGCGCTTCAGGTTTTTAATGTGGATCGCGCCCAAAGGGATGTTGTGGACCAGATTGACTGTGCAATCCGTCAGATTTGTTAATGCAACATCCTTCGCAACTGTAGTCGTTCCCCTTTCTACTCCATCCTTGGACGAATCGTCGGACATAGGAAGTGATCCAATAAACAAATGTTCGCCTGTCCGATCCTCAAACTTCATAAACAAGCTCTGGTCAACCAATGAGGAAGATCTGGGGGTTTCCGTTGCCTTTGGCAAAGAGGCTGGCGAAGATGAAGCCGCAGTTACTGTTGTTGTTGATGAAGAAGCCTTTCTTGACTTGAATGAAAACTTTGGTTTGGGAACGAGTGTTGTGCGCAATTGGTTCAGTCGCTCTGACAAGGATTTGATTGCCTAGATTGCTCAAGGTCAGTAAATGTCTCCAATCGCCTTTATATACGTTACTCAAACTACTGTTGAGGTTAACTTTTAATAAAGATACATACCTCCATACACACCCTGGCATCGTATGGTGGTAGGACACTGATTTTTTCTGTCACCGTCTTTTCAAGGATATGGATTCGTTGGACAAGATTATCAATAGCCACTTGCATATCAGCCTTTGGGACTTGGTCTAGTCTTGTAAGGCTTTCTTCAATATCTTTTTTTTTTTTTTTTTTTAAAAAAAAAAAAAAAAAAAAAAAAAAAAAAAAAAGAAGGTTAGAATAGCTTGATATGATCTTGGTAACAACGTCAAGAACGTGGAATGATCACCAGGATTTACTTTGTTTTTCAGCATCAAATGTAGTGCGAAAGTCCTTTGCCGTGTCTGCCATGAGTCAATGAGTGAGTTAATGGAGAAATTAGATGTGTCTTATTAAAGTTGTAAAGTTGAACCGTGGACAGACATAGAAATAAGCCGGCTTTTTTTTTTTTTTTTTTTTTTTTTTCTTAGCTTGCCTTCGATGACAACTCATGGCCCTTCAAATCAGCTCAAAGCTTGCAAACAATTTCATTATGACACTAAAAGAGGATCTTTTTCCATCAATGTGACCGAGGCAAGTTGTCATTTCTCCCTTTCTCCCTTAAAATAAACGATTCATCTGTAATCAACTAAACATTTTTTTTTTTTTACTCAGTTGCTAGATCCGGATTTTGGTCTATATGTCTGGCCGTCTGCGCTCGTTCTTGCAGAATTCATTGCATATCGTCTGGATATCTTTAATAATTCTCGAACACAGCCTTTGATCATCCTGGAGATAGGTGCAGGAACTGCTCTGCCATCACTGTTACTTGCAAAAGCGACCGATCATACTTTTGTGATTGTGACAGACAGACCTGGAGAACCTCGTATCTTGGAAAACATTCGTGAAGCATTCATCGACAATGGTATTAAAACATTCTATCCCAAAGACCCCACATCTCGCGTCATGGTTCGAGGACTTGGTTGGGGCGATTTTTCGCAGGCAGCGAGTGGACATGAGGATGATGGCGGGCTATTGCGGTTGCTGGAAGACCTTGAAACCCGCCACATTGATGTGATTCTCGGTAGCGACCTCTTTTATGATCCTTCAGGTAATGAAAAAGGAAACAAAAGAATCATCCACCTACCTGCTAATCAAAGTAACGGTTTCATGTCATCTATTAACTACACTTTTATTTTTTTATTTTTTTATTTTTTGCTACTACGTCTTAAAACTCATGTAGATTTTGACTCACTGATGGCGACAGTGTCCTATATCATCAATCGACGTAATCCAGAGTGTATATTTTTAACAACATATCAGGACAGAAGCGCCAAACGAAATATCGATCCTTTGCTTCAGAAATGGGGGCTAGAGGGACGGATCATTCCATGGCAAGATTTTGAGCTTGATATGATTAAATTCCTTGCTGAGAATGAATCAGGAGAAGACGAATCAGAGGAGTGTTCATCTTCACCTTCACCTTCATCTTCACCTTCACCTTCACCGTCATCATTACCATCAGCAGAGAAGCTGATTCGCTGCTATGCGGAAGCAGAAGCGGAAGTAGAAGGAATATCAGGTGATAGAAAAAGTAGTTATCAACAGCCTGTGTGCCTTAAGCAACAACAAACATATGCAGTTAGTGTTATGGACAAGAGTGAGGATGCCAAATGGCTTCGTTTAGCCAAAGAAGAGGTTGAACGCGCTTTGAGTGATACAGGGTCACATGGATGTACCCAAAAAAGGCTCCCATTGGTAGATTATTCCTCAGAGACCAGTTCTGAGGATGACGTAGGCACTGAGGATGAAGATGGTACAAAGAGCAGAAAGGAGGATTCTATATTTCAGTCCTCTAATAGAGAGGGAAAGCTACAAATGCGTACGCAAAAAGGCTACAGACTTGGGGATTATGGAGCGATTAGCAGCGTACATCTTCTCTGGATCTGTAAGCAAGGCTATGGTGATCGTTTTGAGCTGTGGACAAGGAAATCTATGAAGTAGAGCACATAGTAGCAAACGCTACTCTAGATTACTAGCAAAGATGCTTGTGTGCTGTGATTGGATGCGTGCGTATAAAATGCGTATAGGGAAATTAAGTAATGTTTAGTATATACATTGGATACGACGCGTTTCTTCAGTTCACAGAGTAAAAAAAAAAAAAAAAAAAAAAAAAATTGCCTCTGTCTAAAATTGATTTCTAAACTTCGAAATGAACAATCGCGTGTAACAGAGCCTTTCCTTGGTGTGTGTCTTACCATGACAACATGGTATTCTAGGCCTCTAGACTATGCGGACCACATCCGTTCCTTCATTTGTGTATTGTCGTACAGTAGGCCAATTTGTCATTGACACGACAGTGGGCGTTTTTCGAAAGGCTGAGTGAACCATTTTTGGAAATGAAGCGGCTTTAATTTCGTGTTACTCTCGTGCGAAAATGCTGTTTTTGAAGAACAAATAATTAAATGGACCATTGCAAACCAGTAATCAGATCTTTTGTGTAGTTTTGTCATTTCGACGATGAACTTTGTAAACAAGGCTTTTGCATGGTGCCTTGGTAATGCAAGATTGCACAGGACGTGCAACCACAACACGCATTTGTGTGTCTGGAGTTTAAAAAATTTATCTGCATTAATGTAGCCTTCTTGGGAAAGGATGAGTATCATCGGGCTTGGCCCATGAACTTTATCCATTGCGGATTTTGAGCATCCAGATCACTTGTGTTGTTGGCTCCCCCATACGAACCTCTTGGTGCACTAAACTGATTTCAGTCTCATTGAATGTTAAATCTTTTCACATAATTATTTCGTAATTAACAGACTGGCAGTACCGCATGTTTTCTGAGGATCGGGTAGTGTCTTGTTCTTTGCCTTATCGAGCATTGATGTGTTTTTTTTTTTTTATTCTGGCTCTCCTACACAACACATGCAACAAATAATGATGCGGGTCATCGCAAACCTTGTTCTTTCAAATTAAATCTTCGTATTCCTGTTTCCTGTCCTTCTTCTATTCTGCAAGGCTTTTTTTCTTTTTTCTTTTTTTCTTTTTTTTTACTGTATAAGTAACTGTGATAAAGAATATGTATAGCAAAATCTCGACCATTCTCGTCTCTTTTTAACCTTTTACTTTGTCCACTCCTTTAAAAAAAAGTCGCGTTCACTCACTCCTGAAGAGAGAAGCATTGGTCTATGTAAGAAATTTTTTTTATTCCCAATTCCCAAACAACATGCAAAAGATAACAAATTAAATTTCGTGGGTCAAAAATGATTTGAAATGCATTCAAACTTTGAATGACCAGTTGATCTTCAACTGCCATCCTGTTTTGTGTTAGTTCCTGTTTCCTCTCATTCGTGCATTTCATGCCCTGTCATCGACATGGGCACATTCATTTCTTTCTCCACTCTTTTTTTTTTTTTTTTTTTTTTTTTTGTTTCCCTACTCAACGTCTATGTCATACATCTCCCTTTTTGCCTTTATTTAAAATTCATAGACCATAAGTCCATAGATTCCACCAATGACGTCTCCTACTCGGGGCCAACGGTCCTACAATCCGCATGACACCACAAAAGATACTATTTGGGAAGAAAATGAGACTTCTCCTTTACTCCCTTCGTCTACAAATGATAACGCTTCAGACGCTTCAGACCCTATTTCGCTCTACGTCAAAATCTTGGCCGAGAACCTTCCCTGGTATAAGCGTCCATCAGTGTTATGGCTAATACCGATCTATGGTCTGACTTCCATGAGTGGAGGAATGCTATTTTCTTCCCTTGGTCAGTTCCAAGCAGAGCTGCTTTGCCGAGAGTATATGAACCGTCATGAGCCCGCAAATGCCACGGCGACCTTGATAACGAACACCGCCTCTTTCTTGCTTAATGCTGCGGTTGATATTTCTTTGAGGCCTGCACCAGGATGCAATGCACCAGAAATTCAGGCATATACTGCAAAGATAGTGGCGCTTATGGAAGTCCTGGGTGGTATTGCAGGTAAGCAAAATGTTTGATCGATGATGAAACCCAATGCCACTAGAAATCATACGATTAATTACCTGCAGATCATAACTGGGGATTTTCGAGATGGTGCGTGCATAACGTACCAATCCTTGCGTTTCTTCTCCAGCGCAGCAGGGGTGATCGAGCATTCGTAATTGGCGCATTTTTGCAGATGCACAGGTGCATGTTCAGCTAACATGTCAATGTCGATATTTTTACAATAATTTTCATATTAAATAGCTACACTCTCGATCGGATATTACGCTTCGTTGAGCGACAAGTATGGACGTATTAAGATTATGTGTGTTGGTATCTTAAACAGCCTATCCATGCTCATATCCATCATTATTATGCGTAAATGGTGGGATCAGGTTGGCCTGCCGTTCATGGCCTTTGCTACATTGGTCCATGGATTACTGGGAGGGATAGGCATCGGAGGCACTATGAGTCTAGCATACGCTGCAGATTGTACGGAGCCCAGCAGACGAAGCTTGGTGTTTTCGTGGCTGCATGCAGCGCTTTTCATGGGTCTGAGCATCGGGTAAAAAACGATAATTCCTTCTCTCCGTCTGTTATTAGTCATGAAAAGAAATGTAACAACGTAATACTCATAGATTATATATATATATATATATTGCTCTTTTTCTTTAATAGGCCCTTCCTAGGTGGACTGATTGTCAAGTTGACAGGCAGTATCTTGCTGGTTGTTTACACTGACATTGGAGTGACGATCTTGGCGCTTTTGGGCCTTTTTATCACTCCCGAATCCTTGCCAGGAAAACAGTCTGCTCATATCCAGGAGCTATACGAACAAGCGCTCAAATCTAATAATCAAGAGAGTCCAACCAAGAAGTCTTCGCTGTCATCAGCGGCAGCAACTGCATGGCATTATCACATGATTCGATCTCTCCAATTTTTCAAACCAAATGGTCAAAACACGAATATGATCTTAGTAGGGGCCATATCATTCTTGCAGATGTTGGCTCTCAAAGGCACATTTTCTATATTGATTCTTTACACCAATCGAGCCTTCAATTGGACGGAGTACGAAGATGGGATTCTACTCTCTTTAAGTTCGTCCGTCCGCTTCTTTTCACTGCTTGTTCTTTTACCCATTCTCGTTCATACCTACCATAAGAGAACTAGTAAAAGAGAAGCAAAGACGTCGAAAAGCGCAACAACAACAAATACAGCCAAGGGCAAAAACAACAGCAATAGCAACAACAACAACATCAACGATAATAGCGATCGCATCATCGCAAACCATCCTGAGCAGATCTTGGGTGGAGGACTTGATGATCCTGTAGTGGCCTCCAGAGTAGAGCATTTGGGAGAGGCTGCCCTAAATTTGTCAGATGATGAAGAGTCCTTCCAAGAACGTCGTCGCCGTCAATCAACTGCTGATTCTGCAATTACATTGACACCAAACCGCATGCGACGTCCCTCTTCATCATATTCTTCACCTTCATCGCCGTCTACTCTAAGAAAGGCTTCATTATCTTCGAGCACTCGTCCTAGTTCCGGTATTACCATAAATAACAACAGTAAAGCCAATAAGGCTAATTCCAGTGAAGAACAGGGACAACAGCAGTCTCGAAAAGGCGATATTAAACTTGACACTTGGATTGTACGTCTTGGATTTGTGATCAACTCGACTACCTATGCTGGGTATGGACTTGCGACAAAAGGCTGGCATTTTTATCTGTGGGCATCACTTCATGCGATCAGCATTATTGCATCGCCCTCTCTCAAGACGATCTTGACCAACTTGGTGGAACCATCCCAGTTTGGAGCTGCGTTGGGTGCTATTCAAGTAGTGGATTCGATTGCAGGAATTGCTTCACCAGTAGTGATCTCTGGAGTGTATGCCTTGACTGTTGGAACATGGCCTGAATTTGTATGGTATTGCTGTGCTCTCTTGACGGGTCTTTGTGTAATCTTGGCGTTTATGATTAGACCACGGCAGTCCAATAGAACTTCGCAAGCATAAGAAGGGAAGAAGAAGAAAAAAAATATCAGATGGCGGTTTTAATATGATAGCCAACCCCGCCCTGTAAAATATCAAAATAAAGAGGGAAAAGAAAAAGGTGGAAGATGTAGAGAATTAGTCTGCATAGTGATTTAAGACATGACTTCATTCAGTACAACAACCTTTAAAGTTCTCAAGTTGATAAATGAGATGGCATATTATATCAGATAAGTAAAAGGATAAGGTGTGTGTAAACTACTGAAGCGGTACACTTGAACTACAAATGATGCTTTCGTAAAAAAAATAATAATAAAAAGCATGAATAAGCCTAAATATTTATTATCTTCCAACCATCTCCTCATCAGGATCAGCATGCAAAGGATCGGCATGCAAAGGATCGGACTCTGCAGTACGTGATCTCCAAGTGTGCTCGTCACGACGAGGCCCTTGAATGTCTAGATCAGCCCAATTGACACCCACCCTAGTCTCGAGTCCATTTACAAACCCGTCGATAGAGCCCTGTGGCTCAATGATATTACCAACGGATGCCGAAGAGGATATAAGAGTTGCTGTTGTATGCTCGAAATAACGTCTCATAAAAGGAATTGCTTGATGATGTGGTGAGGATAACCACGAGACAGATCTAGCAGGCCTAGGTGGGGACACAAAATCAGAGGCAGACATTAAATCAACCCCATCTTGAGTAAAACCAGGATCAGGAGATGATGATTGAGGCACTGATAACGGGAAACTTGGGCCTCCACTCTCGTGATAAGCCCTATCGCCGTCTGACAATGTAAGCTGATGATTCTGTCGTTGATGTAGCTGTTGGTAGTGATGATGGGGATGTCGAGTGTCTCTATCGTCAGATCGTGCTATAGCAACAGATGTGAGCATTTGATCCTCAGCGTCCCGAGGCTCAGGTGACCTAGCAATCGAAGTGTGCGGATGGTGATGGGCCAGAGAGCCAGGCGTCAAGAGATGAGAGTTTTGTAGATAAGCAAGCGGTAATGGAGCTGTGCGATGCCGCCGCAGTATGGGAGCAGGATCTGAGAAAGGGCCTTGGCTCATCCTTGTCTGATTTTGAGCTGTAGGTGAGGGTGGGAGCAGCGCAGCGGCATGCTCATGCTCCAATAGCCGCTGTTCACGCTGTAGTCGTTGTTGTTGTTGTTGCACAAGCCGTTGACGGAGACCAAGATTATATTCACTCTGGACGCGTCTGATCTGTAGCGCGACTGGTTCATTTGCCTGCGGTAGATCAGAAGGTAACGACACTTCCCTGATCATCGGGGTTGATAATGCAAGGAATCGTGATAGTGTGTGATGTTGCTGCTGGCTCGGTCCTGTAGTTGTAAGTGATGGTATCGAAGGCGGTGATAACTGATACGGGGAGCGAGAGTGAGAGGGATGTGGCTGTAGCAGTCGATTCCAGTCTTGTGCATAATTAATGTCGCCAAGTGATGACGACTGCCGCATTTGCTCTGCAGACTCATGTCCCTCATGCTCGTCCTCGTGCTCATATTCTCTATTCTCACCACCGACGGCAGATGTGGTTAAAGAAAGGCGAGGTCCATACTCTGTATTTTGATCATCGTCATTATTGTTGCTGTCATCACTGTCGCTATTGTAGTTGTTATAGTTGCTTTGTCCATTAGGCAGATCCCAGTCATATTCAGTATTGTTAATAGAGAGGGGCTCACGAGGAAGTGAGACTGCTGCGCCATTTTGCCTGGCTTGCCGCAATGTAGGTCGATGTGACAGTCTTGGCGTTGCTACTTGGATATTTGACTCATGAAAAATAACAATTCTGTCATTGCCGAATGTTACATCAATCTCTTCGTTGAGTTGGCTGGATACGATGTTGGAAGGTGGGGACGATGAGGAAGATGGTAAATGTGGGTATATAGGTGTTGATAAAGGTGACAGCTCTACCGAAGTAGGCATTAATAGTAGGTTAGTCGGGGAAGCAGAAGAGGGATTAGCGTTTGATGGAGAGTCCTGTGATTCAAACTTGGCTTCTATTGTGATCCCCATGGTAGAGTCTATATTGGGGGAAGTTGGAGTTCCACAGTTATTTCTGCTATTGCTCTCGGTACGGAAGATGACAATATCCAATATGAGGCGCTTGAGGCTCTAGAGCCAGGGGCAGCGATGCAGGACAGAGAGAGCCTGTAACGACTGCGGATACGTTTGGTAAACGTTCACAAAGCCCTATAACCTAGGGACACGTTTTAGGAAGACTTGGAAGGAAAGCGACTCTAATAGGACGGATGTAAGCCAAAGATGACTCGCTGTGATGATGATGATGGTGATGATGATGATGATGATGGTGATGATGATGGGCTATTATTGCTGGTGAATAATAATAAGGTATAAAGTTGAGTGAAGTCCAGGAGGCGTTTTTTTGCTTTGTGGTATTGAAGAATGAAAAGAGAAAAGAGAAAAAAAAAATTCGTTGTCAGGTTAGGACAGGATTAAAGGACGGAAATAAAAAAAAATCTTGATTCATCAAAGGACGTTAAAAAGAACTAAAATTAATAAGCCTTGCTTCAAAAGATCCTTTTTTGACCTGAGCATTGACCACACAAAATAAGAAAGTAGCAACGGCTCAAGGGTCAAACTAAGCCTATTGTAGTTCATGTTTCTCCATGTATCCATGTATTTATAAAAGATAATGACCGTTTTTGCTTGAAGTGAGGCACATGGAGTGCGATTAGGCGTTACTCCTGAATTTCCCCGAATGAAGGGGTCGTAAGCCAATGATGAAGCAGCTTATACTTTGCCTGTTGCCTATATAAAAGAAGACTGAAGGACCAATACCCTTACTACAACTTCAAATCCCATCATGCAATGCTGAATAATATAGTGGTTTAGAACTGGGCCCTCTCTCTCTCACACACACACAAAAAAAAAAGCTTAATTCCCGCTAGGATCATACGATTCTGCAAACATCGTACATGCCACTAATAGCGACTACGCTCATCTGTTTTGGAGGAGGAGGCCAGTCCATGAAAGTTGAGGACGTTTGGTAAAAATTTCCCGACTTTTACGTTGTGCTTTGAAATATTCTAATGTCCCAAAACAGAGGGGTGGAGGAAAAAGGGAGAAAAAGGGATCGTTTTATTCCAGGAGAATGGATCGCTTTACGGATTGCCTAGAATCTTCTTTATGGAAACACGATCCATCGACTTAAATAAGTATTAATATGGTCTGGTTTTTTACGATCTTCAGTAATTCACAAGATAAAATGTAGAGGCTCGCAACCAAATCGATCGAACGAAACGGAGAACACTACCACTTATTTAAACTGTATTATAAATAGCATTGCACAAACTATGATGAATTGGTTCAATGCATGGTGATTTACCTTTGATTGGCACTAGAACTATCCCAAGGAAATAAAAAAAGACCAATCAGGAGTAGCTTAGATGGACATCAGTACACTGGAGATATAGCAGAAAAGACTTTAATTGAGATACTTTTCCATTGTGCGTTTTCAAATGAACCTTTGAAGAAAAACGCGTCTGGAGTAAAAAAAGAAACTCCGCTAATGAACGTGTCTGTGCTCGTAAAAGAACCTTAAAAACAAATATTACACATGTAAACAGGGAGGGAGATTCCCTGAAAGTACGAAAAACAGAGTCATTGCTCCTGCATGTGGATTTAGTTTTGGCATTGCTATTGCATCGACAAAACATTCATTACTGCTCACGCAAACATGAAAGAGAAATGCAAATAAACGTCGGAGAATACTCCAAAAGAACTGCCTTTTGTGTACTCCTTTGTACCTTTATCAATGCTCATTTTTATTACCACCATTTTGTCAATTAAGAAATCGAGCCTATTGAATACTCACCTCGCCTTTGTTTAAATGCATGTAATGCAAACAAGAAGCGAGTAGCCTTTCTTTATCATCAAGTCCACGTCCGATGAAGACAACTTTCCCTGCATTCACCAGTTCCTCTTGACTAGGCCCAGAAGTCGTAGCATCTTTAATATCATATAGCTCTTGCACCCCCTGAATGACGGCTCTAGTTCCGATTGGCCGACCCGAAGGCTTCAAAATCCCTTTGACACGTAGGATATCTAGTTTAACCGCAGTATTATTGATGGCCGTGTCTTCTGAGGCCGATGACAAGATTGGAGTTGTAAATTCAGGAGTATCAGGAATCTGATGCTCCCAAAGCAGCATCTGAAGCCAATGCTCAAAAAGCTTTTGATCCACAGTTGTGGTGTTGAAGTTTAACGTTGTTGTCTTGATTGACTATGAATCCATAAAAAATAAAAAAATAAAAATAAGTCCATAACCATATGAATGTAAAAATATCTCTTGGAAGCATTTGATAACAACATCTACCCGTTTATACCTGATCCAAGTGTCGCGACTGCTGCTTGCTTTTTGTGTGCTCATGCCCACATGCCTCACCATGTACATGATTCGGATCATTATGTTGATCATGGTCATTGTCGACAGCTCCTTGCTTTTTAAGCACAAGATCAGCCTGCTCCAACTCTCGGGCTCGAACTGCATCAAATGCTGCAATATCAAGGATAAACCTCAGGTCGACCTTTGAGTGTTGCGTCCGCACAATTTGTGCTACACCATTCATGGCTCTACAATCTTCCTCCAATTGATCCACGGCTTCTTTGCTGATAAGATCTGTCTTGTTGAGAATTAGTCGATCTGCCATGGCGATCTGTTTTGCAGTTTCGTTTAAGCTACCATCCTCCTTTTTGACTTCAAGTTCCTGTAAATAGAAAAGTGTAAATACATTAATAATAAAGAATAACTGAATTCCTTTTTTTATAAAAAACATTATCCTTTTTAGTTACCTTCCGGACATTCTTGGAGTCTACCACAGTAACAATGCCGTCGAGGTAGATATCACTTCCAAGATCGTCATCCATCCAAAAGATAGAAGCAATGGGTCCTGGATCAGCCAATCCTGTGGTTTCGAGTAAAATATAATCAAACTTGCCCTTTTTCTTCATCAAGTTTTCAATCGCTACTACTCCATTGTCTCTATATGACATGGTGTAACCCGAAAAAAAAAAAAAAAAAAAAAAAAAAAAATTAATCATTGCTGAGCGATTTGACTTTATATTGAAGTAAAATGAAAATCTTAAAAAAAAAAAAAAAAAAAAAAAAAAATTGAAGGCATACTTGACAGTACAACAGAGGCACCCATTCTTCAACTCCAACCATTCCTCCACTACTTCGCCTCCCATACCCACATTCATGGCTTGATCTATTCCGCCAGTGTCTCCAAACTCGTTCAGAATCACTGCTACTTTAAAGTTATGCTTCTCTGTCAAGATATAATCCAATAATGTTGATTTTCCAGAGCCTAAAAAGCCTGTGATGATAGTAATGGGTATCTTTTTTTTCGGAACACCATCGTCGGCTACTGTTGCAACTTTTGTTGCATTGATGACATTAGTATCTGTAGCTGGCGCTTCAATCAGATCAGGCATTTGCTCGTCGTCGTCGTCCACGAAACCGCTGCTGCTGTCGTTTAAGGCCATATCCCTATCAAGGTCCTTGGTGTCTAAAGGCACAGCCAAAGGTGGGTGTGAATCCTCGTTGTCTGAATGACTCATTTTCCACCGAAATGATTCTTATTTTTTTGGTGAATGGTTTTAAAAGTTGAATGAGACGTTTGGCATTTTACCAGGAATTCGTGACTGCCTCATAATGTCGGGCCTAAAATGAGGGTTCAAAAGTTCGGTTATGATGACATGTTGGCCAACCTAGTCTGTTATTTTCATTAGTCCAGGATCAAGTTTTATTGTTACTCTATGTTAAAGGGAGGTACTCTTTTTTAAATGTTCTTATACATTTTTTCACCAATCATCGCCTTCGTCTTGCAGATTGGTCACTGCTCCTACTGCAAACAATCCAATGTTGGTGGTCAGATGCATACCCAACCCTGTGTACAAACCACGAACTCCCCACGCAGAGTACCAGGGTCTTGGCTGAACTGCAGTAGTGCTCAGTCTCTGTTCACCATTTGGTCCCTTAACAACCTTGGTCGTTGACACTCGTTTATGATGGCTGCCTTCCTCCTTAATGATCCTATATATACAATCCACCATACCATAATACTGCCGCTTTCTTGTCTCAACAACAGTACGATATTTCTTGCTGGAAGAAGAAGCTTGACGATCCTTACGCTGGATCTGAATCTGAAGACGCTTCCTGACGGTCTCAATAGGCAAACGGATCAAGAGCTCAATAGTATTCAATCCCAATTCGGCTAAAGAATACAGCACCGGTGAATCTGCCGCTGAGAGTTTAAAGACTCTGTCAATGATCAAGGGAATCGAATTTGAGAGTAAAGGAGTCAATGTATGGTAAATCAATGTCGGGAATAGGTTGACACCGCCCCACAACGCTGACGCGCCCTCCTCTTGAATGATTGTTGTAATACAGTTGATCATGCCACTGTATTTGCGCTGCAATGGGTTAGCAGTTTGTACAATTAATCGTGTTCGTACGAGCTCCAATGGTGAGAGAATAAAGCCGACCACAAGATGACTAGTGACCATTGTCGCAATATTGGGACCAACATGATCCAAGTGGACGAGAGGAATGGTATCGTCGTAAAGATCAAACGTGTCATTCAGAGTCGCTTCCAATGTTGGCTGCGCGAACAGGTGTAGCATTTCGTAGATCCAGTTGGTAAATTGACCTATTTACAGGAAATCGTACGAACAAATTTGCAGATGTTATCAGTCTTCAACTCTGGTATACCATATGTGACAGAGGTAAAACATATCTTCTTTTCTATTTACCTTTCCAGAGTGACAACCAGCCTTCTGTAGGATGCTTTGCCAAATCGGTAACAGCCTTCCAGACACCTCCTTCGATTGGCGCCATTTGGTATGTCGGGCGAGTTGCCTCATCATAAACGCTGCTTCGGAAGACAAAATCGGATGTTGTTGCCGTTGTTGTAATATGTGAACGAGAGTCTTGACCATATGGGGACCGAGACAACGCGTATTCGCTGCTGTTCAAATTACCATATTGATTAGAATAATAGTTTCCTGATGTAGAAGAATAAACGCCCGTGCGTTCATAGTATTCTCGCTCTGCTTGCTCTGCCGCCGCCCTTCTAGCCTCTTCCTCCCGCCGGGCCTGTATGGAGAACGATGTTGAAAATATGAGATTTAGAACCCATCAATAATTAATAGAAAACGTTTTCGCTTTGTCAAAAAAGTTTCTGATTCTTTTTTTACCATCTCAGCAAGATCGTCTTCATCACCGTTGAAGCCATCATCGTTCGGCAAGTACTGAACCTGCAGGAGGGTCTGGCCAGCTTCAAACGGGGCTGCGATGGCAAGAGTCATGTACTTGACTAGGCCATAACTAGCAAGCTCCTTAGCTGCAGCCTGTGAGTTGATTTCACCCTGAGAAGTAAGTTCTTCTTCAAGCGCAACGGATGAAAGAGTGTTGTTGTAATAGGACTGCAATGGTGAGTCAGAGCCGGTATAGTATGGACGGAGTGGGTTAGGTGCATTAGCATTAGGTGCACCGCTGGGTGGTGGGAAGTTGTAATGTGAGGACATGAATTACTGATGTGGGTTCTTTTATCCTTGGGAGTGATCAAAGATTTACAGGTCGTTTCCTGGGATGGTTGGAGGTTGGGGAGGAATAATTATTTCGCATGAGAGGCACGGAGGAATCAGATTACACGCGCAACCCCAAAAATGGAAATTTGCTGGTGAGATCAACTTTGCTCGTACCATTTTTGAGCTTCCTTTCCTTTCCCTCCCTTCTTTCTTACATTTCTTCATTCCGCATGTTGAATGTTTGTCATGAGCATACCATGCACTAGGCTTATATTAAGGATCGCTACTGGGATAAATTATCCAGCCCTTGGTCTACAGCGATACCCAGCTGTAGTATTGATTCCAAGGCAGTATTCAACTGATACAGGAGCTGTCAAACATACTAAGGCAAAGCATGTGGCCATAAAGCGAAAGCATGGGCATGACGCATTTCAATTTCATCGGACACAGAAGCAGGTCACCACTACAAATGATCGGATGAAGGCAGATCGCGGCTCTCTATCTAAAAGTATCAACAATATCACAACCTCACAAAAAAAATGGCCTACCAGCTTTAATGTGATATCCGAAAATGAGCGGGTAAGCACATTTTAGCCGATTCAAAAAGAAGAATGGCAGTGATAACCCATGATAAACTCTAATTTTTTTGTGGGAATGTTCACTTCTTGTTAAATATCAGATCGAGGGTTTGGATAAGGAGGCAGTTCAAGGATTGTTTGTACAAAGGACCAATACATATACTTTAACTACCAAAGCTTTCTCCATTAAAGCCGGTCGCATGCCCTTCAGGGAGCCACCACCTGGTAAGATATTAAAGCTACAGCTGCTTTTATATGAAGTAGTAGCTCATTCTAAATCACTTTTTTTTATATGTGTAACTATTAGTCAACATTCCACTATTTGTTCAAAAGGCTATAGATGAACACGATAAGGCCATGAAACGCTACTATAAAGAATTACAAGGACTCAAGGAAAAGGCATTAAACCAAGGCCAAGATGAACCATTAAATCAAATGCCCGGGCTTCCTCCTCTTCCAACACCACATCCATTTATCTTACAATATCAGCTTCGTAATCTCCGCAAGTATCCTCCAACAATTCATGCACCTCACCCACCATTCCGTGTCACCTATGTTACCTCCAAAAAGACCATATCCAAATCGTCTGTCCACCGGAATTTTGCGAGAAAAAAATTGGCCGCTGCTGTCGAAACGGTCTTTCGAGATCATGCTCGACCAGGTTATGAGTTTATGATTTTCGCAAAGCCAGATTGCATCACTACCCCACAAGCAGAGCTGGTCGACCTTATGATCAAAGCAGTGCGTGATCCTATCTTGTATGGGGAAAAGTCCTCAAGGAGAAAACTTCCAGCTGCTGCTCATCTCCAAAATAATGATCAGAAAGGAGACATCAATAACAGTTGCAGGGATAAGAGAAGGACACCTCCTTTGAGCGCAGACAATATCGATCAAATTCAGCCTCAGAATACTAAAAGTCTAGGAAGTGTTCATAGCCAACGAAAGTTCCCGAATGAACATCAAATCGTGACGATACGATGGAAGAATAATCGACCGCCGCTGTATAGAAGGTGGTGGAAGCATGCCATGCCCAACCCTTTAGGTCGCACTCAACAAAGTGATGCCTATCTAGACAGACTCTGTCGTAAAGAATCAAATCTCCCAGGTTCAACTTTAGAAGAGAATAGTGTGCTGCCAATCAATCAAAAGATAAAGACAAAATAAGAAACGATCAACTTGTTTTTTGTTTTCTTGTTTTTATTCGAGAGTATGTGTCATCCTATAAAATTTGATTATGCGTTATTATTATTGTCGGTGTTATTATTATCAGTATTGTTTTCAGGCGCTGCAGTTGCAGCTGGCTCATCAAACGAGAAGCAGCTGGCGTTTGCCAAGATAGCCATAGAACGAATCTTGGTCAATACATCTGCTGACTCAAGAACGGATGCTGGTAACGCTGGATAAGACATCGGGAGATACTAGAAAAAAAAGAAAAAAAAAAAGAAAAAAAGAAAAAAAAAATGGAAGAGGACAAAGAGGAAAAGTGTTAAAATACAAATTATTAACTCAACCTTTTTTCTTATTCAGTCAATGGAGTCATAATTGCTAATAACTATGCAAGTACCTTGGGCTCAGTAAAGGCAACATGAGCTTTAAGAATAATATAACATAAAGCAAACCGGATCATGAACTGGCGAAGGAATTCGTCTTGTAGGAAACGTCGCAAAGATTTATCTATAATAGATGAACGCCCAACGATGGAAGGAACTTTTTTTTTAGATCTACTCAAGGCCCTCCTTGTGCATCAAAATGTAATATACATGAACAATCAATTTTTTTTTTTTTTTTTTTTTTTTTTTTTTATACCCAATGTTGGTGCAGCCATCAATTCTGCAATCTTTCCTTCTGCCTGCGAAACCAATCCTGAACATTGCTCCCATGTCTCCGGACTGATCCGGTCAATCCCACATATGAAACTGAAAGCAAGCAATGGGGCATGTAAAAATAATGTGAACAGCCCGCCAATTTGAGTCGGATCTACAAAATGAAACTGAAAACGTAAGATTACTGTAGACGCAAAGCTCATACAAAAATTGATAATAAGGCTGCGGACTAAAATATTCGCAAAGTTACCTGGGATGGAAGGAGGGTACTCTGTTGGCGATAACAAACTCATGAATGGATGATTAAACACTCGAGGTATTTCCTAAACAGAAAAAAAAAAAAAAAAAAAAAAAAAAAAACATCATTTCAGTCAGATTCATTGGCAATGTAAGAGCCCACTTTATATCTGCTTTATGTCAAACAAGCTTGTAGCCGGCTTACTGCAAACGCGCTGCTATTGTCACTATCAACAATTAAAAACATTGGCTTCCGCGTGAATGGAAGCAAATCTCCTGGGTGAAGGCAGTGACTGATACTCTGCTGTTCAGGATCAGAATTGTCTAATGCCTTACGAGAGTAAGTCGCAATTCCTCCACGATAGCCTGTTAATAGTATGGAGGGCCAGGCAGATGGAGAAAAAGAAAAAAAAGAGTCGTGTCAGAAAGATCATGAACCTTGAATACTTTGAGATACTGTATTTGAACTCTTAAGCCTATACCTTTGGCGCCTGAAAGATCTGGCACAGATCTCTTTGACCCAATTGCTGAGAAGTAAATAAGCAGCGCGCCGTCACTAGATACTTCCTATTGTTTTCGCGCATAGCCCAAAAGAGTGTTAACAATGGTTCTACGCTGCACTCACTGCTATTGAAGTGAGCTATCCTACTTCCGAAAGATTTGTACCTTAAATGCTGTAGCAAGATAAAGCATAATCTGACTCAGCGTAGGTCGATATAGTAGGTACTTATGCGGATTCGGTCGCTTAATAATCTTTTCTGCAGTCTTTCGTTGTGGGATGCTTGTATCTTCTGAAGGCTCTTCTTTAATGGGTGGATTCGCTCCACTACTACTAGTCTCATTCGCAGCGCCTGCAGCAACAGCTGTGGCGACAGCGCTGGGCGCGGTGTCCTTTGCAGTCGTATCGGTGCTACCCCTTGTTTGGGTCTCTCGCTCAAGTGATTGCAATATACGATACATATCAATTGTCAACTCAGAAAATTTAATCTGATCAGAATTCCCTACAAGGATTGCTTCCTGGAGCCTGAGTTTTGTAGACGTGGGCCCTTCTTTATCTAATGCCGCAGAAATGGCTTTGCTGGTCTGTAGGCGCCTTGTCACAGGCAAGTATGATCCAGCTGAACTGACCGGATGAAGTTTTTTCTCTGCCTAGATTTTAAGAATGGAAATCCGACTCATGTTAGTGAATTGTGATCCCTGAAAAGAGTCCATGATAGTTGCTAATTATGACGTCCATCCATACATCAGTGAAGGACTTGACTTCCTGAACAACTAGGTTCCATTCTTTAGCGTCTGAGGGTGCGTAAACAGTAATATACTCATTAACAAGGGCCTCAAGCTCCTTTTTGAGAGTGGAGATGATATCGCGATTGTTAAGCAGCAAGCAAACAACAGTAAATCTTGCATAGTATCGAAGCTTCTTAATCATTAATTGTGGGCTAAAGCGATAATATACAGAAGATTATGTTAACAAAATGATACTGCCTTGGACTCATGGGCTCAACTATAACATTTAGTTATTACCTTTTCATTTCGGAAATTTCGCTAAAGTAGCGTCTTTCACGAATAGCATCGTAAAAAATATATGACTCCTGCAAGTAGTTTGTTTCACTTGTGCGCAAACTAGCAATGTCACAGAGTTGTAGAGTTAAATCAGTAAACGTCGGCACCCATACGCATGCCTCTCAGTGAAATTATCATTTATCCGGAAAGCAATGATGTTCCGGAGCTCTTTGGTAGTCGGACTTATTTAAGTGCTTCCTGACAAAACTTACTAGTAATGATAATACAGTTGTCCGATTTTGGACGCAATCTCTCCGACTTCCCACCGCTTTAGTCCATAACTATTTTCAAGCACAAATCTATTCAGGAGGAATCCGGTAAAAAATTAATGAGATTTAGGCAGAACAGTATAGCCATAAATAAATAGGAAATCCACAAGATATGGAACAACTGACCTACCGATTCTGCTGCTGAAATCGCCATAGCTTTTTTTTTTTTTTTTTTTTTTTTGATACAACAAATCCTTGGTCAGTACAAATAGTGACAAACAAATATGTAAACACAAAGTTCGTTCGTACTCCTTCTAAATACCTACTCCATACTCACTGCTTTACCTTTGAAAAGATCTCAAATGTCTTCTGAAAGTATGGCTGCCATTGCTTTGCTCCTGTAGGTGGCAAATCTCTGTACATTTGAAGAAAATAGATGTATACATGTTTGTTTTCAGCAAGCAAAAGAAAAAAGTGTCATTGGGTTTAGAAATCTATGTGTTACAGTTACAGTGAGATACCTTAATCCGGCAAACAAGTGTTGACTTTTCTCGAGCAGATACTGAAATTCCTCTACCTGACAAAGTACAATTCCACCCACAATTGCAATTCCGCAAAATAATAAAATAAAGAGTGAAAAGAGTATAGTCCAGGTTTAGTCGACTCTAACCGGCGTATTACATGCGTAGTTTGAAAATAAACCCATTTACATACGACTGTCTGATTCTGACGAGCGATTGCCTCTGCAGTCACTACGTTGTTCGAAACAATGTCCTCCATGGGTGTTTGTTCTGCTGTTGGATCATTTCCAGGAGTGCTGCTCGTAGCATTGGTGGTAGTAGCAGCAGGTATAGAAGTGCCTGGTACTGATGTTGAAGGGGCTGATGAAGCCTGTGTGGGTGCTGAAGAGGCTGATTCCATGTTCTTGTCTTCCTGTTGACACTAAGTGAAAAATGTCGTATGAAGGAAACAAGCTGTTGTGGTGGCAAAACAAGCCAAAAGACAACTGGACAGGCGAAATCCAACCTCACGACATCGATTGCCTCGGCTTGACGCGTGTGCCACGCGCGTGTGACTGCTTAGTGAGTCCTTGCATTTCCTTACAACCATGCTCAACACCATGCCTTCTTTCTCGCTCTTGACCTTCTGGAAGGGAAGCCGACGACAGCATATCAACTGCTTGAGCGGCATAGTTACCTCTCCTACTTTTAGTTTGTAGTGCTACATCTCGACATGCATACTATAATTTATAGGTTCGAAGGACCTAGGGAATGGGCGAAGCTCGATTGAGTCCGTTTAAGTATGACCTCAGAAGCTGGCATGACATGGAATGTATCCACAAATGATGTACAAATAGGTGCTTAGAGAAGGGACAACCTATATCAAGCAAACTATCATTAAGGTTATTTGGTACAAGGATGATTCGAAAGTCGCCTCTGGTCCAGGTCGCAACCTGGGCTGCTTTTTATATTCCCTCGGCGCTCAATATTTTAACGACAAGACTCTAAATCTTCATCTTTATTTTTAATCTTCTCTTGCAACCATTGCCTCTCATCACATACTTTCGAATCTACCCTACACAGAATCCATAACAAATATGAAATTAGTCCCTATCACAACAACTTTTGCACCTACACCCCACTCTGCTGGAGCCAGATCACCATGTCTAAAATCTGCTACACCAGCTTCACTCTCACGTCCACGACGAACAGGGACGATCATCAACCTTATCCGTGCACTGTCCCTTGTATTTTCTATCACGGCTGCTATCGCTGTGTTCATTGTCTGGGCTGGAGTGCCGGCCGTATTAATATTACGAAACAGCTATGCCGAAGAAACTATTACCACGCCCGCGTCTTTCCCTACATTCCAATTTAAATACCATAATCAATTCGAAGCGCCGCCTATGATCGACCTGCTAACCAATTTGAAGGGACCAGAGCTCGAAATACAGAAATATGAAGTCGCCAATACCAATGAGCTGACAGATACTTCAGTACATTGTGGATGTGACACGCTCTGCCAGAACAAAAACCTGATGGATGCACTGGCAAAAATCACCATCTCTAAGAGACGCTACTCAACACGATCTGATATATCCCCTTTTATTCCTCTATCCCACAATATGCAGTTGATGAATGAAGAGGATTCTATTCGGAAGCGTACAGCTACTTTCATGAAGCGATCCAACGTCTATCCAGAACGTGAAGCAGACAAATCCGCTAAGATGAAAACAGGAGAGAAACATCGTAGCAAAGGCAAACCCACCCAAGGCGATATTAACAAGAACGAGCACAGTAAAAGCAATAACAGTGACCACCGCCATACCAAGGATAACGAGGGTAAGGCAAAGAGGTCGAAGACAGCAGAAAAGCATAAAATGTCAGCTAAGGAAGTGCATCAAGAAGAAAGTGGATATGAGGACCATACTCCTCAGGCTTTCATCAAACTTAACACAATTGGCGCTGTCAGTGGTTACTATGGTCGAGTTGAAATCGGCAACCCTGGACAATATTTTGATGTTGTCTTTGATACAGGCTCTAGCGACCTCTGGATCCCCTCAATCAAATGTATTGAGGATGGCTGCATCAACCATCAACGTTACAATAGTCAAAGGTCCTCCAGCCACAAAAGTATCAGCCCGCCGAGCTCTTTTGAGATCGAATATGGGACAGGTGAGGTCTCTGGTCTGATTTCAGAGGACATTGTCACCATTGGCGGCATCACAAGCAAGAAACCTGTCCGGTTTGCGGAAAGTACCAGCACGAGCTCAATATTTGAGCACGCAGTTTTTGATGGTGTCTTTGGACTCGGGTATCAAGAAATGAGTAGCTCACATGAACGTCCTCCATTCTTAGCCATGCTGGAACAGCATGCTATTAAACGCGGCATGTTTGGTTTCTATATGGGTAAAGGCTATGGTGAACTTGCTCTTGGAGGATACGACCAGTCAAAGGTTGAGGGAAACCAAATTACGTGGTCCAAAGTGGTAAAGAAGGGCTATTGGGAAATTATGATGGAGAAAGTCGAATTGAATCAAGACGATATCTTAAAAAAGCCTGTTCATGCTATTGTTGATACCGGTAAGTACTCTGTCGGCCATAAGCATTGGCATGAGTATCCAAGTGACCTTCTCTATCCATGAAGATGTCTATGTCTGCTGATTATTGCCACTTTATTTTAATAGGCACGACTCAAATCATCATGCCTGTCAATCTAGCCCGTCATCTGCATTCAAAAGTCCTCCCTGGTGCTGCTCATATCCACGATAACATTTATTCACTTCCATGTGATCATAAGGACCTTCCTACACTTCGAATTCAAATCTCTGGAGCAATGTTTGATGTTCCCCCAAGCCTGTATGTTCTTCAGCAGATTGCTCCAGGTCGTTGTATGAGTGGATTTGCAGGTGAAGAAGTAGATGGCACAGCATGGATCCTCGGCGACGTCTTCTTGCGTAGTATATATTCGGTAAATCAGAATTACACGAACGACAGTGATTGCTTTGACTTGATATTTGATTATGTTTCTTTGATGTTGTGCCTAAACAATGCACCTGATTAATCTTTTTCTTTTTTCTTTGTTTCCATGTGGCTGTGTGTAAGATCTACGATTTTGACAACAATCGCGTTGGCTTTGGCAGACTGAACTCGACCTGACTCGTGAGGCTCAATGATGGCTAAAAGACTATGAAAAACAAAATAAATATTCTCCTCACCGTGCTTTGTTCTTGACAACACTTCTAACGAGCACTAGTACTTTCTATGAGCCCCCTGTCTGTTTTTTTTTTTTTTTTTTTTTTTTTTTTTTTTGCTGCTGAAATAACCTTCAGACCTATCCTGAACCTTGTGGCCGTTTTTTTTCTTTTTTGTGCTCAATGTATTGTCATGCTGCCTGTGTCTGATAGGGATCTTTTACTCTTGAAAGAAACCCCTTCTTCCTCTTTCACATTTTAGCCTTTAAAAAGGTTATTTGGCCGCCTCCAATGAAAATAAGCTATTTTACTGTCCGTATGTCTTCACTCCACTCTTCACCTCTTCACTTCACTCTTCCTTCTCTTCTTCTAGTTCATCGTCATCCGCCCATTTTTTAATCCATATATTTATTTATACATATTTTTAAAACTTCTTCGCTGCTGGGGTTGTGTACCTCTTCCCCAATTAAGCTTTTAGTCCGCCATAAAAAAAGTCCCCCTAGACTTCTGGTAGCACACTCATCATGAACAGAAGCGGGTCTAGTAATTCATTGCCATTCTACTTTAATGGCCCGTCCTCATCCTCCTCTAGAAGACCAGGCCTTGTCTCAACTGCATCCTCATCTTCCATTCCTCCCAGCAACAACAAACGATTTCAACCCGCAAAGTTCTTTCTCCTTCTAAGTCTCTGTGTTGTCTCACTTTTAGTCCTTAGTAAAGTATCTACACCTCAGGAAGACAGCATTGTCGATGAACCATCCAATGTCAAGGACACCAACGATGAAGTTGAGCGTGGGCTCATTGTTCAACAGATCATGGAAACTCGTAAATCAGCCTACTCATTCGAAGACTTTACAGAGGAAGGTCTAGCCCGACCTGGAAATGAGCATCTCTTGCCGACAACTGCTGTATTACTTGGCTGGAAGCGTACTCAAGGATTAAAATTGATTGTCAGTTATTTAGTCCGTTATCCATTCATTAAACAGATCATTGTCTGGAACAATAACCGAGACATAAAACTGTCTCGTAGGGACTTTGAGATGGATCCGAGTTATGGCCCGCTACCGGAACTGCAGGTTTACAATGCCGCAGAGAACCTACACGACTTTGCGAAATACATGTCATGCTCGCTTGCCAAATATGAGCATTGTTATTTCCAAGATGATGATTGGCTCAATACCCATATGGATGCACTCTACACCAATTTTTTGACCAGTCCAAACTTGATCCACACCAATACCTTGCCATTAATTCAGATGGAGCACCGTCGATGGACCTTTACCAATGAGGGTATGTTTCTTTTTCAATCTACAACGACTGAAGAGATCAATCAGTTGACTGGTACAAACTGCCATGGGTTCACTGCATTTTTCCCAATATACATACTGCACAAGGTTCAAATGCCTAAAAAAAAATCTTGCAGCATCGAATTAGATATTGATATCCATAGTGATCCTTAATTTCGGACGCTGTGGAGCCTTTTCTTACTTCCCACTAAGCTTTTTTTTTTTTTTTTTTTTTTTTTTTTTTTTAATCAACCTCAACTAGACTATAATATGCATGCTGGATTCTCATGGATGGGTACAGGATCGTATGTGTCTCGAGCCAAGGCACAACGGTTGCTTGAACAACGTGGCAACACTACACTCTCAAAGGAGCGGTTTAAAGTGATCGATATGTACTTTTCGATTTGGACAAATCAGTATCCTTATCAATTGGTCAATTATCTCACTCCACTCGATCAGAAGAATGGTTGGAGCACAGAAGGTGTCAACGACCATTGGAGCATTGTCTTTAGGAATATGGTAATACTTCAAATTCTATTGCCGACTGTAGCGTCTAGGAGAAGAACTATGTGGTCTTTTATGATTTCTTAACAGACATACCTATATTTCTGGTTAATGTCGATCTATAATAGCTGGATGCTGCTGATCGCTTATACTCAGCTTTACTGGCGAGCTTCGCAAATCCTGGCAAGAGTCCTTTTGTGCGAGAAGAGGAGGAGCCATATGTCCAAGATAGACACACTAGGTATGTTTTTGACTTTGTGCAACCCATTCTTTTTGATGATTTAATACAACATAAGCAAGCATCATACTAAAAAAGGAAATTTGTGCCTCTGTGACATGTATTTAGAGCACCATGCTTCAATGATAAATGTCTTTTTATGACCAGCCTGGATCCCTTCCCTAATCCCAAGGAAGTAGTTTTCAAGGGTGACCTACAAACGATTGATGAGCAAAATGCAAAGTTCATGGAATTGGATTATCCCACGACAGAATTCTGGAGAACGTTTGCATATATCCATGCAGTCGATAATGATCCCCTGACCTGCTGGAATAGTTTTAAAGTGCCTCAGAAGGGTGATTCATTTGGTCTTCGATTCGTGAAGCCGACGATACTTACTTATCTTACCATTACATCCTCAAAAGGCCTGACAAGTCTAGAAGGACAAATCACCGTGTTGGCTTCAGATCACTACGGTGATCAATGGGTGAGTATATATACTGTGTAAGATTTTTTCTGTCTAAAGATTATTCTAGCATCGGTTAACCTTTTTTTTTTTTTTTTTTTTTTTTTATCGGGACAAAGACGACATGCCAACACACGGCACGATACCCATTCGCTCACACAATGACATTGGATCTTGCATGCCCGCTTATTTCAACGATGCTACCCGAAGGAGCTGTCTATCAAATCAAGGTGCAACTAGAGATCGGTATGGAAAAGACTTTAGAGATTTGTGGTATGGATGCAGGCGGCATGGTCCTTTAAGTGGATATAAAAGAAAACGCAGTTGGTGCAATATCATTCCTTTATTGTTACATATGGTTTATTTATTCACATTAAATAGTAATATCTCATTTATAAAAGGGAAAAAGAAAAAGAAAAAAAAAAAAAAAAAAAAAAAAAAAGTATTAACTATTGAAGCATAATGTTCTGGTTCCAGTGTAGCAACTAATTTGTTCCTGTGTGAATACAGTCAAAAATGATATTCGAGAAAGCTCTCTTGACTACCCGTAAATCCATACCCAAACTGCGATCAAAAGCCATAACTTTAAGTTTGGGCATCATTTGCACCAGTGCACTGGCCATGTGCTCACTCAAATAATGCTCCTCCTTAATGAAATTATAGGTGGGACTGTCATCATAGATGTAGAGAAATTCAACTGCAGGGAAGTGACGGAAGGTCTTATCCGGGATCAAGTTGACAATGCGCTCTACATCATCGTATTGCAGTTGCTGCTGTTGATCGGCTACCCAAGTTGGAGTATAGTACATAGTCCTCAGTTCATTCTCTGGCCCATAGCCTGAATCTAGAGTGTTTGCATAAGCGACACCATACATATTGTAGTTGGGCCGTCTTCGAATCTTAATGGTCGCTGGACTAAAGATTGTGTATGGATAACCGGTCCTTCCTTGTGTAATGTCGCTACTCATCTGTGGATCACCTAGATCCATCCAGGTTTCTTCCAACCTAGCATCTTGAACTTGACGATGACTTAACTCAAGCTGCCTCAACTGTGGTAGCCTCTGAACACGATCGAAGAAGAGCTGATGGCACTTGAGGCTACCAAACTCAAGCTGGGTTAAGTTCAAGGACTTGAGTGTGCTTTGACTGGCGAACTCTGGCAGCGCCAGATAGGGGACCTTTTCATTCTCAAAGTATTTCAATAGATCCTCATGGCTCTCACATGAGACGCCATAGAGGCTACCGCGGAGCGTCAAATGTTCTAATCCTGTCATTGTCGTCATGAGCTTGAAAAGGAACATATAGTTGTTGATACTGATGTCCAACACAGTGATAGAATGAGCGCCGTCCCACCTTAGGCCGACACTCTGGATCGAATCTAATGAAACTCTACCCAGTGAAAGCTTTAAACATGGAATATTAAGCAATGGGCCATCCAGGAGCACTTTGCTATAATCGCTGTCATCGTCAGTGGCAGGTTCAAAGCTGAAGGCCCGCAGCCGTGAGCAAAAGATTGTGAGCGTTTGAATGCAATTGTCAAGAGTTCCAGCTATTGTTTTAACTGACTGGAAAGTAACTTCGCGAAGATTTGAGCATGACTGAAGGATTTGGTCCAATAATCCGTCATATGTCTCACAACAGGAGATGTCAAGCCGCTTTAATGACGGCACTGGTAGTGGTATTGATGTAACGGTTGGTGTGTTATCTGTCATTTCCTGTATTCCTTCAATGGCGAAGTACATCTCCCTCATATTCTCCAACACCACATCCTGAATATCGGGTATAGTGTCTATGAGTCGTCGACTCTCCCATGCGACCGACAATGAATCTAAGGTTGGACACTCCCGTGCAACTTGCATGAGTAAATCCCAGCTGCATGACCAGTTCCTGCGAAGAATATAGTTTTTAGTGGGCAACCCACCGTTGACTGTCAGTCTCTGAAGCCTTGATATTTTAGTGACGCACCAAAGCACCTCTGGTTTGAGTTTCTCATCTGCAAGTGAGATGGTAAGGTCTGTAATGAATGGTAATTTTGTGAGGAGGCTGTCCAGTAGTGTCGTACGAGTTTCATGTTGTAATCCGAATGGTTTTCCCAGCGAAGGGTTACCATCGCCTTTGAGCATCACTATTGCATCCACATCCACAAGGCTAGGTGAGAAGAGTTTAAGATGTAGCTCTGACACATTTTGACATCGTTCTGCTACGTAGCTGACGGTGCCTCTTGTGTCTTGTGGGTCGTAGATGGACAGCGTCAAACGCTTGGCTGCAAGTCCATTACGGAAAATAATCTGGCGATCGTCTTGCTCTGGATTTGCGTCAATATAGATGTTTTCCCATAAATAAGGTCCAAAGGCTTTCCACCATAGACGATTGACTAAAACCATAGTCTTGAGGTCATGACCGCGGAGCTCTCGCCGGATAATATATGTGATTTCAGAGACATTTAAGGCTTGATACATAAACGTGTGTGTCAGAAATGAAGAGGAAGAAGCTGATGATGATGAAGAAGGGGGATCGTTTGTCGTCTTTACATCGGATTTGTCCTCAAATATTGAGTCAAGCAACATCATGAAGAGAAGGGAGGAGAGGAAGGGGGAATTAGAGTGAATATATCCATATTGCAAGAAGTTGTTTTATCTTGAACGCCCTTTTTATTTGGCAAATTACTTGGCTGCGGCCTTCCTGTCTTGTAGGAAAAAAAAAAAAAAAAAAAAAAAAAAAAAAAGAGCAAATGGCTGCGGCACAAAGTGGTCTTAAAATAAGAGATGGAGAAATGGAGAGAGGAAACAAAATCTATCATCAATTGAGCAAGGTGGTTTTAAGATCCAATAAGGTTGGCTCTCTTTACATTTTTGGAAATTTGCTAATTGATGTACACTGTCCTGTTCCCTACCCCTCATCCCTCAGCACTCTTAGTTTTATGGGCCCTAATATCTCTACTTTAAGTCCTGCTTCTTGGTGCGGTTCGGTCTTCTTATCAAATATGCACTTGAATTATTGCAGCCGTTATAAATCCAAGGGCAAGGGCAAGGGCAAGAGCAAGGGCAAGGGCATTATTTAAAGTAATGCTATTGAGCTGTAAAGTGTGGAATGCATATGTTTCTTATTTTTGTTGATACTTATTTCGGTAGAAATCCGAAATTGGTCAAAATAGACGGTATGTATTTATGTTGGGGGAGGGAATGGTGCGATGCAGTGGCATTATTTTTCGATGTACCTGAACACGTTACCTTTCGTTTGTGTATATATGGTTGCACCCGGAATTATTTTTCACGAGGATCCCATATTTAAATCCATGTAAAAAAAAGAAGAGGGTTAAAAGTACGAAGCACTCAAAGTGGACACCAGAGAAGGTGTATAATGAAGGTTTTTTTTTTTTTTTTTTTTTTTTTTGTTCTCCACATGTCAGGAGGCCATGCATCCAAGAATTTAAACAGGGCTTTTCAGCACCGACCACTTACCAATTCATATTATTCATCGAGTTTGCAAAAAACAGAGATGAATGGATGGGTTTGTATTTATTGTTTAAAGCATATCCATCTAAAAAAGTGGACTGCAACATAATTGGCGTTTTTTTCAAGGCTAACTCTGCATATTCGAACTATCAGAAAGGTGCTTGCTCATTTTGTTGCGTCCCGGACAATATTTTGTACAACTTCATTTGAGAGCAATATGTTTGCTTTTTGCTTGGTATACATTGTATCACCGTTTGTTTGCAATAGCCTTGAATCATATGGCAGCAAGAACAAAAGAACGAAAAAAGGATACTTTAAACGCCTTTTCTTGTCTAATTTCAGGGCCTCGAAACCCAGAAATCGAACGGATGCAGAATGTGAGGACAGCAAGTTACTTTGTAACGGAACTTGTAGTCAGCAAGAAAAGCGCATCCCACATCACCTGTTTTCGGCTCTTCCACATTCACTCACACATACATAAATAAACCTCGTCTCCCCTCCACATTCCTCCCATTTTCCTGTCCGTTTCTTTGACCTTTTTGACCTTCTTTTAACTCTCTCGTTTTCCTTCCTTTCTTTGTATTTTATTTCTTGTTTTGTTGGCCCATCCTTCCTCCTCCTCCACAACCAATCTCTTTGCCCCCACGGACCTTGTCTTAAATTCATTACTCCTTTAATATACCATCCTTCATCTTCATCACACCCCCTGGAATGACCCATCTTCACTTCACACGCTCCTAGCGAGTCATACTCAACAACAACCGTGTCGCAACTTTCTTTGCATAGTATATGTAAGGTATTCATAAGCTTGTATGATACCATTGCTATTCAGAGAACCAACAGCAATTAAGTGTACAAAAGTCTTGATGCGTGGACCTCCTTTATCCCTCTCTCTCTCACACACACACATTATCTGACTATTCGAGGCGCGTTCCTTCCAGACCCTATTTTCATCCCTATAAAATCTCCTAAATAGTCTAATAGCTTCACAAAGTTTATACTCAATATGAGTAGCCAGTCTACTGATCTCAACCCCGCCACTCAAACCCTCATCACTACATTTACTACAACAGTAAAGGGTGCTACATCATCTATTATAGCAGCAGCAACAACAACGGCAACAACAGCAACAACAACAGAGTCAGCAACGTTAGTAAAACAGAACTTGCTATGTGACTGGACCAGGACAGCAGCAAACTGTAGAGATGCAGAATTTATCCGATATATGCTTTGGGCATCATGTGCGATGCACATCGCTGTAGGGTTTTTTGGCGTTTGGCTACTGATATACCGTAACCGTGGATTCAACCGTAAGATCGTCACAGACTTGTTCCTTCCAGTCGGGACAGGGATTCGACCAAAGCCTGTACGTTTTTATTTTTAATTTCTTCTTGTTGCCCATTGTTTATGTGAGAAAAGACATTTGGTCCGCTCATGTATTAAAATGTTTGGGTTCACTTTTCATCACAGATGGACTGCCTCATTTTCTTCATGACAATATCTTGTCCCGTCAAAGTGGCTGGAAATTTACTTTTAATCTTTGATGTCCTTCAAGATGCCTACTGGCTTCGAATAGCTGTTGAGCAACTATATTGGTAAGTTGATGAGTGCGGTTCGTGTGCCATGTATATACTATCGCCTTTATCATCTGCCAATCCATATCAGCTTAACTGAGTTGGCTCCATTCTCCTTTTTATTTATTTATTTAAAGGGTGTTTATTGCAATAGCATTTTCGGCTTATTTCGTAGGGCTACTGTATGCTATGCCTATCACCACGCGCCAGGGAATATTTGCTGTATACCAGCCCGAGGTGGCATATGGCGCCCGCGCGCTTCGACCTATTCATGTCTTGACACCTTCAACTGTACAAAAAAACATCCTTCTTATTATGGGAGCTGTCTATCCATCGCTCTTTGGCGCTGGAATAGGGATTGCATCTGGCGCTCTTCGCGACCAAGGAAATGAGGAAGCATCCCATACTTTGCTCCTTATCCAATATGCAAATTGGTCCTTAATTCTTTATATCATGGCGTTCATGTTCTTTTACTATGGCCTCAAATACACATTTATACTCAGAGCCAATATTATCATTGCGGAGAAAGCGCTCAAGGCACCACGAGCTGCATTCGGTATCGGAAACATTAGATCTCGTTCACCGGCGCGTTTCTTGTTTATACAGCTTCAGATTACTGGCTTTGGCGGATGTGCTGTCACTGTCTTGGCGGGAACATTGTGTCTATTCTGGGTACTGTTCCAAGACAAAATCCTGGAGATGGAAAACGACCAACTGCCACATACAATTGCATTCTTCTGGACATGTGCAATGGCTGTAACTTATCTCGTTGCCATGTCATTGGTCACAGTTCAGTCGATAAGAACGCGGAGGAGAGGAATGCAGGAACCCTCCTCGAACGTGTCGAACCCATCGAATTCCCGGAATGGGCCATCATCACGTCAAGGAAGTGGTGGCAGTGAACCCACAGTCCAGAGTAGTGGTACAGGGGGAGGGAGGGCAGGCAGCTTGAAGAAGGAGCGCCTAGACCAAAACTTTACAAGTAAAGGGTCAATGAAATCCGACTCTGAAGCTTGCCTAACATATGGTGACTCTGAGGACGCGAATGCACATCATCCAAATATGGGATTCGATAGATACCCAGTGGAGAGTTTTGATTTAGAAGGAGCAGCTGCTACGGCAATCGAGAGCGATCGCGATTCTTATAGAGCCCCATCCTTGACTCCACCGCCACGACATTTGTCTATAAACACCAACAGCGCTAATGGTAATGATCCCGCCTCAAAGACATATATTATAAACATAGGTCCAGCCCCTAGCCAGATTCGTGAATCCGTTTTTGGTGGCAGAACACCGCGTGAAGAGACCTCGACATCTTCACTCTCTCCACCTCTGTCGCCGACATCTGGAGGGTTCAATATCCCGTCATTTCCATTAGCAATAATACGTCCCAAATCTAGGAACAGCACCCATCCTCGTCCTTCAATTAGCTCAGTTACATCTAGTGGAAGCCCATCACACCACACGACCTCTACCACGACATTAGGAAGCTCGAATCGCTTGTCAAGGAATTCATCCTTCAAGAATAGCGGGCCTGTGTCGGTGAATCCTCCGAAGAGCCCTACTCATCAAGGGATTCGTAGACCATCCAACATAGAGCAGCAGCCACATACGCCAACGTCTCCCGCCCCTGTGTACGCTCCTCGCGAGCAGCACTCAAGGATTGAGAGACGGTTCAGCAACACGATACGAGAGCAATCGAGTTCAGATATCCATCCGATAGCAAGTACTTCTGCACCGTCTTCTCCATCAAGAGGTGGAGGGGGCGGGTATCGAAGCCATGAAATTGGATTAGAATCAATCCAGAGCTATGCAATGCAGCAGCAACAGGAGCCGCCTGCATCTGCGTACATGCGTTCGAGCGACTTGGATGTGTAAAAAAAAAAAAAAAAAAAAAAATTGCATAAAATAAAAGTAAAAATTTGCATGTAAAATACATTATTTAGACTAGGATATTTGCCCCGAGTCCAGCACGGATTCAAGTATCTCAATGTTTTCATGTCGTTGTGTTTTTGAAAATAATGAAGTAATGACAAGTGTAGACGCCGTCAGAGTCTTTTGCGACCAGAAATGGAGTATCCCAGCTATTCCAGCGGAAAATAAAGGTGTATAGGCTTGGCAGAGTGATGAGTTTATTGCAATATGGCAGAATGGTCTGTCAAAATAAAAAATAAAAAATTTAACCAACAGTGTGAGGAAATAGAAAATGCTTCAACAGACTTTTGACACGTTGTCATTGATGATTTGACGCTCAGTATGACAGCAAACCAGGAGGGAGGTTTACAAAGCGCACAAAAGAGGCGCAGGCGCAATAATAATGATCTTTTTACTGATGATGAAGGGTATATACTGTGTCTGTTCCGCCCCTGAACGCAAGGTTGATGAACTATGCCGATGTGTAACAGTGTCTGAAGTGAGTGAAGCACTGCTCATGTAAACCCTGTCAGAGGGCACACCTTTCTCGTCATATGAAATAATGAAAGCTCATGTTGGCAGCCCTTGCCGTTGATGTCATCCTGGATATTGAAATAGCTGCCAATTTATCCATGAATGTTAATATTACATCTGCAGAGACATGTTTAATCATGCTGAAGTATAGTTTACATTATTTTTTGATAGTCTTAGTAGCCAAGGCAGCCATATGGCATTTGTCATCAGAGATCTATCCAATCTTCGTTCAATCGCAAAAATTTGGTTCGCACATTCAAGTGTGCTGTGACTTGACACGATCTTGTGAATACAATTGAGGGGGAAAAAAAAAAAAAAAATGAGTAGTGTTTCTCTGGTGGCACCAATCAACAGTGATTTCAGAATCTGTTGACTTGAAAGGCAAAAAAAAAATTCGTAAAAGAGGAATTTGTTTTTGTTGGTTTAAAAAAGAACTAAAAGTCCTTGTGTGGCGGTGCTTTTTTTTTTTTTTTTTTTTTTTTATCGCCACGGAGTCTTTTGTGAAGAACACATGTCTATAAAGATAGATAAATATATATATGACAACATTGATAAATTGGACTTTCGCCACAATCAAAGGAGCCACAAGGTTTCCTACCAGTGTCTAATGACACACAGAAACGACATCATTTTGATGCTCTCGGGCTGAGGCATTTTTTTTTTTTATTTTTTTTCTTTCCATCTAGAAGACCTTGCCTGCGGCGTGTGTGGCTCTCATTTTTTTTTAAAAAAAAAATAATAAACCCAATTCGACCAATGATTTCAACAAGGTGATCTGGCAGGCTTCAAGTGTTTTGTGTGTCTGGTAATGTAATGTTTCGCATGTTGACATGACCCATTCTGACAGTACAGTACTCCGTGGAGAATTGAAATGTGACTTGCTTTATGTCTTTTTTTTTTTTTTTTTTTTTTTTTTTAGCTCCAAAAAGTCCAACCCCCTCTTGGTACAAAAATGGTAAAAAAAAAAAATTAAGTGGTGGCAAAATCAAAATGTAAACAATGATATGGATCCATGAGCGCACTGTCTACTCTGACAAAGAGGAATGGACAAAGAAGGCTCTTTTCCCTTGCCACCAGTTGACCAGTTGATTTACTTTTTTTCTCTATTTTCTGCTCGATCAACTTTGTGATCAAAACAGCCTTTTTTAACATTTCGATCGAGACAAAGGAAGATTAGCAAGAGAAGAAGAGAGAGTAAGAAAGTAAGAAAAGAAGAAAGAAAGAAAAAAAAAAAAAGGTTCAAAGAAAGAGATTACATTCCCAGCAGACAAATGCCAGTATACAAATTAATTATAAGGAACAGAAGAGAGAGAGAGAGAGAGAGAGAAGATGAAAAGACAGGGAGAAGATGGTCTGTAGCGGGATGAAAAGACGAATGTTTTTTACTTTCCTATTCAATATTATTAATCAGTGTTTAGTCTGCCTTGAATCGAAACCTTATCCAAATAAAGTTTTTTTTTACTGCGGCTCTTTTTTGTTTGCTTTCCTCCTTTTGTTCTTGCACTGACGAAGACTGAAGATGTCGCTTGGGGCAAAACATGGGGTATTTTATCGTTGACAATTGTGGATTTCTTTCTTTTTTTACCTCTTTTTTCTTCCCCTTGTTCTCTCTTCTCTTCTTTCATCTTTCTTTCTTTCTTTCTTTCTTTCTTTCTTTTACACTTTTTACACTTTCTTCTCTTTCTTCTCCTTTTACACTTTCTTCTCTTTTTTTTACTAAACACAGACGCTTTTGCTTTTAGCTCTTGCTTACTTTGCTACTTTGCTTACTTTGCTTACATTCTTGCCTATTCCCTCGCTCTTCACTCGCTCTCTTCACTCGCTCTCTTCACTCTTCGCTCTCTTCACCATTCAGTCCCACTCCTCTCACTCGTTGACCTCTCCCTCTAAATTCATGTTGTCAGACCAGTCTCTTTTCATCTCCACTTCTGCTTCTGCTTCTGCTTCTGCTAGCCCTGCTCCTGCCACCTCTGTTCCTGTTACTACTCCTGCTTTGACCACTCTTTCTGATATTTCTGCTGCTGAATCTGCTCTCTTCCACACTCTCTTCACCATGCCTGCTCCCATCAACACCATCAACCAGGATTTCTGTCTCTTCGATCAGGATGAGACCTCTTTTGACTATCCGCTCTTCAATGGGCAAGTCGCTCCAAAGACTTTGAAAACTGCTCAGTCTATCAGCTCTGACTCGAACGCTGCTACCCTTAACTGCTTTAACAACCAACTCAACACCCCACAGACCCCCTCCCTCAACTTGGTCAATGTCCAGTCGCCTGCTGGTCTCGGCTTTGACAGCTGCGCAGCTTTCCTTGAGGATTCTGTCTCTCAAAATTTGATTGATACTCCCTTTTCATCTTACATGGATACACCTTTGCTTGATACTCCTCTCGAGACTCCCTATCTCAATGACCTTATTCTCGATTCCGAATTGGATTCCAAGCTCGCTGCGAATGCCTCTGCCTTGCCGCTCTTCTCTGATTTTGGCTTGGACTTTGCTTTTACGGATGCTTATTCTGTTGAACTCAACTCGATCTTGCCCCTTAACCCTGTTGAGGATATCTTTCCCTCGCCCTCTGTCTCGCCTACAAAGTCTGTGGTGAATGATTTCTCGGATGATGAGGATGATGAGGACGAATTTGTTTCCTCACGCGCTGCTGCCCTTGTATCTGGATTGAAGCGTAAGGCTGACGACTCTGTACCTTCGCCAAAGAAGATTCGCGCCACCGAGGTCGCACAGGTCAAGAAGCCTGCCCCCCAAAAGCGCTTCCCTTGCAGCTTTGCTGGCTGTGATCGCCGCTTCGCTCGTCTCTTCAATCTTCACACCCACGAGAAGACCCACGATCCCACACAAGCTCGCCCTTTCATCTGTTCCGAGGCCGATTGCCGGAAAGCCTTCTCACGCAAGCACGACCTGCAGCGTCATGAAGCGTCAGTCCACAAGGGTGAGCGCAATTTTGCCTGCACCACCTGCTATAAACCCTTCTCCCGTCAAGATGGGCTCCGTCGTCACCTCGCTGTCAAGGGCCCCTGCTCCGACAACGCCTGGCAAGCCACATGAGATGAGGCCCCGGTTTGTCACTTTTAAACTACCCACAACCGACCCATCGATGGTCCCCAGATTTGAGATCCCCGCACCAAAACTGCGTCGATTCGTCAATCTGTCTAAATCTTCTTTTTCATGATCCGTTGCTCAACAGTTTTTGACGCATGGACATCCATTTAAGGAACCTTCAACAGGATTTCCGAACCACCCGTAACCACCAGTATTTTATTCTGGCAACCTTTTTTTTTTTTTCCCCTACTTTTTTTAAGTAATCGACCATGACTTGGAGAATTCTCTTCTCGCTGAATTGTCATCGTCCGTCTTTATTTTTTTTTTTTTTTACCATTACTTTCTGGATTTTTTTTTTTTTTTGTTGATCTTATATTTCATTATCAAATGTTTGGATTCTTTTTTTTTTGGACTATATTCGTATATTTTATATATGTATATATTTTTTCAGTTTCATACTCTTGACTTGTCCCTTTCATTCACAAGCCAAGGTTCTTGTCTTCAAGCTGAGACAAGATCGTGAATATTTTAATGTCGACATTTCGATTTTAAGGACAAGGCCGCTTCAACAGCCGCAAAACCAACCCTTCTTTTCGAATGCTTGGTTTTTCAATTGAGGGAAACGCCCTTTTTTATTATTTTTATTATTATTATTATTATTTTTCATTTTTTTTTTTTTTTGCTGTTTTTTATCAAATCCCTATTTTACCTTTTTAGTAGCTCTTATCAGTTATCAGTGATATACATGTTAGTGTTTTTTTTTTTATTTTGTAAAAGTCTTGTCTCCCTGTTTAGTTTTTTATCTTCAGATTCCTCCTTTTTGCGACTAGTCGAAACTTGGCTTCGAACTGTGCGCGCAGAATAACAAGGTGTCCTGAAGCAAACTCTGAAATAAAGAAAGCGGAAATAAAAAAAAATTAAAAAAAAAAAAAAGTCTGCTGCCGTGACCGTGTTTCTAATTGTTGTTGTTTTTTTTTGTTCTTTTTTCTATTTCAGTCTGCTTGCGTCTTTAGCTGCTTCTTTCTCTTTTCCTCCTTCCATCACAAAACTCCCTTTTTTTTCATCTTCTCTTTTTTGATCGCCGTTGCCCAGCGCATTAAAAAAGACAAAAAAAAAAAAAAAAAACTAAAAAAAAGAAAGACCTAGGATTCTTAATTGAACTCACCAGGCCTTTACTCAAAAAAATATATAAAAAAATCTTTAAAAAAACCCTTTTTTACACTTCGTCGAACAATGTCCTCTCCTGTTGCTAACGTTGACGTCCAGGCCGCTGCTGCCCCTGCTGCCACTTCAGCTGCCCCTGTTGCTGCCAACCATCTCAGCTTGGAGCAACAACAGCAGATCGCTGCTGCTCAGGCCCAGGCTGCTGCTCATTTCGCCCCTGTTCCTGCTGCTGCCCCAACTGCTTCAGCATCTCTCTACATCGGAGAGCTTGATCCTTCTGTCAACGAGGCCATGTTGTTCGAGATGTTCAACTCTGTTGGACCTGTTGCCTCCATCCGTGTCTGCCGCGATGCTGTCACCAGACGTTCCCTTGGTTATGCCTACGTTAACTTCCACAACGTTGCTGATGGTATGTCTCTATTTGTACTATTATTACCTGCATCAAACATCAACAACTTTTATTTTTATTTTTTTATTTTTACTTTTATGGATGATGTGATGTCGACAATAATCAAAAGAGATCATGGAGAGATCGATCATCAATTCGGACAAGATCAATCAGCTCAGTCAGGAACAACAACAATCTTGCGATTAGATCCGAATCAATGGAGGAACAAGAAAGATCTTTTTCTTAGATCTGAAAAAGATTTTCCGGCTCTCAAAAAAAAAAAAATTGCAGCAACAGCCAAGAAATATTCTAAACGGAGTGAATTTGACTCATAATTTTTGGCTTTTTGCAAAAAAAAAAAAAAAAAAAAAAAAAAAAATTGCTATAAAGAACCCGATTGTAGCCTACCAGCTCTTTTCAGAGGACGGATAATGTCAAAGAAGGCAATATCACGCCAGCTCAGATATGGAAACGCTATCCGATATTTTGGGTATCATTAGTCAGGATAGCGAAAATTTGGTTTCTGATACCGTTGTCGCCATTGGAGGGTCAGGCGATTTTAGTATGAGCAAAGACGAGCAAATTCAACTATCGTCTTTCATCAAAACGCACCTATGGGAGAAGTCTTTGATGATTAACACTGTTTGTCAAAAATTGTTATTGATAGGTGAGCGTGCTTTGGAAACCTTGAACTATACATTGATCAAGAATCGTCCTTGCCGTATCATGTGGTCTCAGCGTGACCCTGCTCTCCGTAAGACTGGTACTGGCAATATCTTCATCAAGAACTTGGACGCCACTATTGATAACAAGGCCCTTCATGATACCTTCTCTGCTTTTGGAAACATCTTGTCTTGCAAGGTCGCCACTGAAGATGGTCAGTCCAAGGGTTACGGTTTCGTTCACTACGAGACTCATGAGGCTGCTGAGAACGCTATCAAGCACGTCAACGGCATGTTGTTGAATGATAAGAAGGTCTATGTCGGACATCACATTGCCAAGAAGGAGCGTCAGTCCAAGGTTGAGGAGATGAAGGCCAACTTCACCAATGTTTACATTAAGAACTTGGATCCCGAAATTACTCAGGATGAGGTTGAGGCCATGTTCACAAAGTTCGGTCCCGTCACCTCCTGCGTTATTTCAACTGACGAAAATGGCCGCTCCAAGGGCTTCGGGTTCATCAACTTTGAGAATCACGAGGATGCTAAACGTGCTGTTGATGAGCTTCACGATACTGATTACAAGGACAAGAAGCTGTTCGTCACTCGTGCTCAGAAGAAGGGAGAGCGTGAGGAGGAGCTTAAGAAGCAGTACGAACAACAAAAGCTCGAGAAGCTCAGCAAGTACCAGGGTGTCAACTTGTATGTCAAGAACTTGGATGACGATATTGATGATGAGAGACTCCGTCAGGAGTTCCTTGTTTATGGTACCATTACCTCCGCGAAGGTCATGCGTGATGAGAAACTTTCTGCCGATGGAGACGAAGTCGTGAAGGGACCTTCCAAGGGCTTTGGTTTCGTCTGCTTCTCTTCTCCTGATGAGGCAACCAAGGCCGTTACTGAGATGAACGGACGCATGATCGGCTCCAAGCCCATTTATGTCGCCCTCGCTCAGCGTAAGGAAGTTCGCAAGTCTCAGCTTGAGGCCCAGATGGCTCAGCGCAACCAGCTTCGCATGCAACAGATCCCTGGTCAGATGCCCGGCGGTATCTACCCCCCTCAGCTCTACTACCCCGGCCCTGGTGGCTTCCCTCCACAGGGTGGTCGTGGCATGGTCTACCCCGGACAGGCCGGAATGGTTCCCCGTCCTCGCTGGGTTAACCCTGGCCAGCCTCAGATGCATCCCGGTGCCCCCATGCCTGGTTACCCAATGGGCCAGGGTTTCCCACCCATGGGCCAGGGCCGCCCCCGCGGTCAGGGTCCCCGTGCTCAATCTCAGCGTGGAGGCGCAGCCGGTCAGCCCGGTCGCCCCATCCCTTCACAAGGACCCGCTGGTGCTCCTCGTGGCGTCCCCGGTGCGGGCCGTGGTGGTTATACTCGCAACGCTGGTCAAGGCCGTGCTGCTAACGGCTCTGCTGCCGCTGCACCCGCTACCGAAGCCAATGTTTTGACTGCTGCTGCTTTGGCTGCTGCCGATCCCGATCAGCAGAAGCAAATGGTTGGTGAGCACCTGTACCCCAAGATTGCCGCCCGTCAGCCCGACTATGCTGGCAAGATCACTGGCATGTTGCTTGAGATGGACAATGGCGAGCTCTTGCATCTTTTGGAGGACAATGAGGCTTTGGATGCCAAGATTGAGGAGGCTATCTCTGTTCTTAAGGCCCATGAGGCTGAGGCCGAGAAGACTGCTTAAAAAAAAAAAAAAAAAAAAAAACAAGAAGATGAAGAAAGGATAGGAGTATATTCGATTGATCGAGGAAAAAAAAAAAAAGAAAATGAGACTGGTATGTTTGCCGACAAAGTAGACATGATGAATTGAGGGAAGCCCAACATGTGTAACTCTCAAAAAAACCAACAAATAAATTTTTTTCGCCTGGGCAAAGGTTACTCGAAAGAGAGAAAAATAATAGTTAATAATAGTTTTGATCAAAATGTTCAAAATGTTTACAAACGCGTATATTTTTTACACCAAGAGGTTTTTTTTTTTTTATCAAACCTGTTACAATCTGCTGTGCCGAATTGAAATGATCATGAAAAAAGGAGAGAGGAAACGGATAAATTAGAGATGATGCAATAATTTTAGAGACCAAGATAAGTATTTCATCCACCTTCATTTTAGGGCAACGTGGAATCGATTCCACCGTATCTCCCTTCCGTTGCGTTCTGCGTTGGAAAGTCGAGAAAGGTCCTCTTGATATGGGCTAACTATGATAAAAAAATAAAAATAAAAATAAAAAAAAAAAAACGTTGGAATCAAACCAGACTGCAGGCGAAACATACAAAAAAAGCAATTGGCGATTGACGTCCTATCGTATTATCGTTCTATTCAATATCCAACAGCAAAAAAAAAAAAAACTCTGCTCGCAACATGTGTAGTATGTAAAACCTTTTTGTCGTCATTGGTTGGGTTTCCCTTGATGGGTTTTTAATGTTCAGGTTCGCACAGAATAGTTTACGTATTCACCTGTTCTCCGGCTTGATTAGAACCTCTAGCCTATGAAAGGCAAATGAAAAAGACATTGATGAAAGTGTGTTTATAAAGACTAGGTCTTTCTCTCTTTCTCGCTTTTTTTTTTTTCTTTTCATTTTTTTTTTTCTTGTCTTCTTACTTGCTTAAAGATTCTCTAACTCCTGACCTGACACAGCACTTTTACAAGCTTCTATTTTTTTTTTTTTATCTAAACATTCAAACAAAACTAAAACCCAAAACGCAAACAAACAAACCAACAAGCTAACTAACAAAGCGGTCATAATGCGTTTCGAGATCACGACCTTTACAACACTTGCACTTCTTGTTGCACCAGCATTGGCAGCCAAGACTTGGGATGTGAAGATTGACGATGGCAAGTTTTCGCCCTCGATCCTGGATATCTCACCCGGAGACACGGTTCGCTGGCCTTTGGATGATGGCGGAGATCATGCGATTGTGGAGACCATTCCAGGGCCTCAGTCATGTACCGCAAAGTCTGGAGGATTCAATTCGGGACGAAAGACAGCAGGCCAGCCTTATCAACGTACGTTCCCGGTTCAGGGGGTGGTGAACTACAAGGATGGCATTGGAGCCAACTGTGCCAAGAACAATACGGTTGGAACCATTTATGTGGGACCTCGACCAAGTGACGCGGTGCCACCTGCACCAGTAACTTCGATCACGTCCGCGATGAGCAGTGCCAGTGCCAGTGCCAGTGCTAGTGTTAGTAGCACTATCCAGCAGCGTACTTCAACCACTTCGATGATGCATACTAGTAGCCGTGGAGATGGTGCGAGCCACACATCCTCCATGATTGCTCCTACAAACCAACCCAGCAATGCCAATAAGTTGGTGCAAAGCTCGATCGCTTTGGGCTTTGTAGGTCTAATTGCAGCTCTTGCTGCAGCCCTTTAAACAAAAGGAGAAAGAGAAAAAAAAAAAAAAAAATAGAAAAAATAGGACAATAGATGATAAATGATCAATGTTAATAGTAATAATAATAATAATTATAATAATAAAAAGAGAAAAGGGTCCCTCTCCTTTTGCTTTTTAATTGTTCCTGAGAAGTAAGAATAAATTCAGAAATGTCAAAGTTCATTTTGGTGCATTGTCTTCTCAGTCTAGGCACAACCAAGGGCATGCAGTTGTTCATCATAGGCTTCATAGGCTGTGTCCATGTATATACCATTCATTAGACTTTGCTGTGGTTACATGAAATACATACATGTGCATAAATACACATATAAATGTAATATCGCATGTATATGCGACGATGTCAATCTTACGTTTGGGCGAATGCTCTTTTTATATGTAAAGAGATGTAAAAAAGAATGAGAGCGAGAAGATCTATGAGAGCTTTGCATGACATTCAACGTGACCAGTAAAGTAAGTTAGACTACAGACTACAGTTACTAGTTTGCTTGGAGAAAACTCCAACCCAAAAAAAAAAAAAAAAAAAAAAAAAAAAAAGGGAGAGATGGATTTGTCACGTTTTAAGGTTAATACCCATTGGTCATGCAATTGCACCGAAAGAAAGAAAAAAGTTTGTGGGGGGCGAGAGGATGATTAGAGGCAGAAGCAACATGGAAACAATAAAGATTGGCCTAGGATTTCTTGAGAAGGAGGGGATCACCATGGAAACTATTGTTCGTCCTGTTTTGTACTGATATATATGATCAATTACGCACACAGAGAGTTGCCGTTAAGATCCAGTTGGGGCATACATTCCACTATGAGTCCCATCTAGGATAGATGGATACGGCACACAAAGAGCGTTAATATTGCGTTGAACGATGTAATGAATGCAATCGATATGATGGAATGGTTATTCATGGCTTCCTTTGGTTAGCATCGACAAGAGTTGCCTCAGGAGGGAGAGAATTGTGGGAAATCAAAAAAACATTTGAAACCCACAAACAATAGTCTGTAGTCTATGAACAAACATTGGGCATGGAAGACGGACATGAGACACCATGGCCTTTGTATTTGATGCAGGACCCTTTGATTTCTGTGACAAGACTTCAGAGGCAAAAAGAGCATCTGTCACCATCCTTTGCTCATTATTTTACTGTGCGACTGGACACACAAACACAACCACAGAGTGTCCCCCTCTTTTTTTCTTTTTTTTTTTTTTCCTTTTCCCCGTTACACTTTCTTTACTCACTTTCTCTCCCTCAACTCTACTCATTCGATCAACAAAACTTTAGATCAATACCCTCATTCCCTTTTCTTTTTTTTTCTTCTTCTTTCTTCATTGTCTTCATTAGAATTTGTTTGATTCAAAAGAAAAAGTTCATTTGCACATAGTCCAATTTTTTTTTTTTCCCGCTCCAATTTTTTTTAGTGTTCTTTGTGTTCCTTCTTCCTTGTATAACATCTTGCACACAAGAGCAACTCATTCAGCCTTGTTCATCTCATTCTGCAACAAAAAACACGTCTTGAACTCCCTTTGTTATATAGTCCTCCGCCTCACTACCAACCTCTCATTCCCTTTCAGCTTCTTGGAACTCTTAAAGAAGAAAATAAGATCAGATATACAGAACCCAATTTTACTTTACTCCCCTCTTTTTCTACAAAAAAAAAAAAAAAAAAAAAACCAGGGTAGAGTTTCTTTCCCTGGTCCATTGTCTGTCCTCAATTCTTACCGTAACTTTCATCTCACGGAATCATCACTTTTCATCCTATCATCACCATCCCTGCAGACAATACACGTTCTGTCTTGTTTTCCGTTCGCACAGGCTTTCCCAATAACTTTCCAACGGTAGTAATCAAAAAAATTTTCATACCGTAAAAACAAAAAAAACCACAGCAATAACGATACCAAAGATCAATCATTATCGACAATGGCATACACACTATCGTCGTCCTTCACATATACGCCCGACGTGGTTGATTTCGATGCCATGAATATCACAGAGACATTTCCAGAAGCATCCTCCTTCTCTTTCGAGTTGAGTGGAAGTTACAATCATAGTTATTCAGATTCTATCTCCGGTATCCCTTTGGCACAGCAAGCTCTCTGGGATGATGGTCAACTGTCTGTTCCTCCGACGGTCGAATCGAGTCGCATCTACCATCCATCCTCCGGACTTTCCTCACTCAATAACAGTGCAAATAATAGCATTAACCTCGGATATCCAGCATCTCGACAATTTCTTGCACCTCCAGCCGTTCATCATCCTCGTACAAGAACACAATTTCAAGGATCACCTCTCAAAGATGAATATGCAGGTTCCGGTTCGGGTTCTGATCAGCAATCGGAAGGGTATGATGATAGTAGTCTTCAAAACAGCTGGGTCGACGATACAAGAGATCATAATGGAATTATGCTTCTGAATGACAGAGAGCATAAGGATGAACAGCACCTACTATTCCTTCAAGAGATGGCTTCAGCCAATCTAAGTCGTGGAGATAGTATCTCACTCTTTGCCAAACTTGGCGATGGTAGGTGGCGAAGAAAAATCAAAATATCCCATCAGGACTTCTCAAACTCATACCCATACCCCCTCCAAACTCTCTCATACGCTATTCGTACGACCTTTACTGCAAGGCAGAACATGACCCATTCTTGGAAAGAAAGAAAGCAAAAAAAAAAAAAAAAAAAGGGGGGAGGCGAGTGAGGGTGGGAGTCATGACTGAAAAAAGATCACAAAGCAAAAAAAAAAAAAAAAAAAAAAAAAAAACTTCTCCACATGATGGCCTCCGTCGGATGCGCTTTTCGCCATGATATAACCGCAATGCATTGTAGAAAAAGAGAACTTTAATAGAACTCTTAATCTTCATTGATGTGGTTAATTTATGAAACCAATGTCCTCAAATCGTTCTGGCGGCGTCAGAGCATTCAAACACTTGTGCTCTGTTGTATAAAGATAACCAGCAGAATGGCCCGGGTCAGGGATCGATTCCGCTGTGACATTTTTACCTGTTTGATCCAAGGAGATGAACAGTAATTATGTACCTTGAAGTATCATATACTTCTTCAGGAGAACCACAAATGTCCTGAGAGCCTTTTCGGATACGATGGTGCTTCATTTTCCCCCCCTTTTTTTTTTTTGCGCACCTACCAGTGTTCTCCTCAATTTCTACATGTCAAAGTGGAAGTGCAACATATTGGATGAAGGGGAAAAAAAAAAAAAAAAAAAAAAAAAAGCAGAAGGAGAAGTAGCTCTTCACAATAGACGGCAAACGCCCCTTTCTATTCCACAGCCTACAGTTGCAAAGGGAAATATATATCAATTGGTTTCATCCAAGCTATTTTTTATCAATAACGAGCATCCTTTTTCAATCTTTCCCTTGGCCATTTCAAGAGACCATCATTAATCAAATTTCTATTGCACATCTCACTTACATGTTTATTTAACTCGGATCTTCCTGCTATAGAATCTGACTTGAGCTGTGATCTCTTCAAGGAGGAGCTTAATGCGGATGAGGCCAGGGATCAGTCCAGGATGCAATCAGAAAACTCTTTTGGGCCTCCACCATCTAATAATCCATCATTACCTGACAGCATGCCCAAAAAGCCAATAATGAACGAGATTTTCAGCCAAGAGTTCTTGAACTCACTCAAAGCACCACTCGTTCAGCAACCACCTCCGCCATTAGAGTCCGCCACGAACCAGAATTTGCTCCAAGGCTTGCACACTATCGCAGCACCAACTATGCCAGATGATGATGTTTATAAGCACGTTCGGGACAACAATGAGGGCGCTGGAGGTGAACGCAAAGAGAGTAATGAAGCATACAAGCGTGCTCTTAAGAGCTTTATTGATTCTCTAAAAGTGGCAGATCCCATAAAGACTCCACACAAGTTTGCGCCACAACCGCTTCCAATTCTCTGGAACGAGCCAAAGATCCGATCAAGAAAATTACCTTCATTCAGCCTTGCAGACTACAAAGATATCGCCAAAACTTCGTTAGCGAAGATGTCCATGGACACTCTCCCAACAATTGCCAAGACACCTGCTCCGAGCAAGCAAGATTCTATATCATCTTCACCTACAAACACTCACTCCATACCGAATTCCACAAATTCCTCCCCGATTTCGTCTATTGCTACATCACCTCCTGTAGATACCAAACCTAAACTCATGTCTGCTGCAAAAACATCAACTATAATGAGCGCTCTCTCGAATTCAGAACAGCAACAACACCAAGATCAGAGCCAGGAAAGTGATCAAGATGTTCAGCAGCCGAGGCAGCAGACACAGGACAAAGATTATGCTACTCAACAGAAGCAGGAGCACAAGTCCAACAGTGATCGCATCCGCAGGTCTTCATCAATCCAAAATCCTCATCTAGCCTTCGATCCCACAATTCCTCCTTCAGAACGAGTCGAGGAGGCAAAGCCAATAAAGACACCTTTGGAGCGCCGTTCGATGGTTCAACCCATGGCCCGAAACATGGATCATGGGGAAGACAAAGATGAAGAAAATATTGGATTGAGTACTACTCGACGATCAGAGCATAAAGGGTCATTTGATGGATCACAACCAGCAGATCTTGGCAACTCTCAAGGATTGGCTATGCGCAAACGACGCTCTTTACATCAAGGTAGGTTTCATTGACTGCAGTTTTTTTTTTTTTTTTTTTTTTTTTGAAGGTGCAATACTTCCTATTGATTTGGCCACTAATAAACTGTTCATCCTTTGATTCTGGTAATTTTAGATTTGTTCAATCAGGATAAAATTCAAAGCAACGGAGAAGACGACGGATTGGAGCTGCAAAAGGACCAGGGAGGCCCTGAAGAGAATCCAAAGCCAGAATCAGTAGCAACACAGATTCCACAGTACTCCGATGCTTCTCCAGCTCGCCGAAGCACCAGACCCTTGTCTGTCAATATCCTTCCAGAGTCTCTAACCAGCCTGAACAACTATGCGATGCACCAAGAGGTAGCACAGCCAGAACGAGCAAGGAAGCTCATGGATGAGGAAACAGAAGTGTCGAAGCCTTCAGGAACACAGTCCTTAGGTCGTGCGTCAGGCACCCGTTTAGGTCGCTCTGGTAGTAGCAGTTCGGGATCGATGATGAGCCCTGCAACTCCGACTGCTTCTAATCCTTATGGCACGTTATCGGGACGTACTCTTCGACAGGCAGGTGCAGGCTCTCAGCGACTTAGTTTGACAGGTTTGAGCAGCGTATATACTAATTCGGACGCTCCAGAAGACGGAGGTGATGATAACAAGGATGATGAATTGACTGCGCCGTTCCAGTCATTGACTCTGTCAAAACTACAAACGCCGCCTGGAGCAGCAACAAGAAATAGTGCTCGATTTTCACCGCCTTCGATGCTTCCGGTGCAACATCGTCGTGGTCTCTCATCACCAGATCAGGAATCCCAAAGGGAGACTAGATTGCCAAGTCCAATAGATCATTATGACGATTATTATCGCTCTGAAAGGGATGAGCAACAGTTTACCATGCCGCGGGGGCTACATAGTCGTCAGCCTACTACAGAGCGTAGTATTCATGACTGGGAAGAGGACTTGGATGAACCTTCACAACGCCGATATCAGTCCAAAAGTATGAGAGAGCCAACATCAGTTCATCGGTCATCGCCTGAATTTCAAAAGGAGCAGCAGCGATTACGAGTCCAACAACAGGCACGTGAGGAGGTCTATGGTCGTGGCTATAGCAATAACTATGGAGATAGTCCTGACTCTGTCGAAGATTACCAGATTCGATATAGTCGACTTCCTGCTAGTACTAGCAATAATATCAATAGCGGCGGTCATAGTAACGGTGCTTACCAACAGCAGCAGCAACACGCGCGCCACGGCCCACTTTCGCCCTCACGGGACTATTTCTCGTCCACAACGAAATCAGGAGCTGGCTCATTGCGATTTTCACCACCGGTATCTGCGTCTACAAGATCCTCTGACCATTATAGAAGGCAGAGCAAGGATGGACATAGCCTGATGCCGGCGCCTAGAATTTCACCACCACTGACAGCAATGTCCACAGCCCGATCCAGTACTTTCAACACATTCAGCAATCCTGGCAGTATGGGTAATAGTGGTATTGGCATGGGTAGCAATACACCAAGAAGGTCACTTTCCAATGTCGCAGGTGTAGTCATGCCAACGTCATCGCCAATTCGTCGTTTGTCAAATAATTCGAGCAATGGTTCCACATCAGGATATGTTTCAGCACTCCCAATCATGGGTTCGGGATTATCTTATGGTGCTAATAATAATGGATCGCTTCATGCTCGATCTGCTTCATCTGGATCAGCAACTATGAGTCAAAGAACGAGCCTTTATGCACCCACCAATATAGGATCAGGAGCCACTGCAGGGACCATGGGGGGTGCAGGATTAGGAATAGGGATGGGAGCTGGACCGCGAGGAGTCCAAACATTGACGGACGGAGTGCAATCCTCAGTTAATCTAAGGAGATCTTCATCCACTCTGATTCCATCTACGAGGCGTACTTCCGGACCTTATTCATCTACATCCAATGTCACAATCCCGACTCCCATGACTTCCGGAATTCGTGGACCGAGCCGTAGTAGTGCCGGCGGTATACCCGGTCCAATTCCATCGTCGTCATCATCTTCCGAGTATGCTCGTGTATATGTCTCTCCACGTTCGAGTATAAGTGGCGCCAGTGGTGGGTATGGCGCAGGTTCTGGTGCAGGTTCTAGTGGATTTAGAACATCGCAGTTGATGAATGACGATGGCTATTCGTACAAGCTAGAGGCGCCGATGCGCCATTCATCATTGGGAGTGGCATCTGGGAACGCAGTGTTCAACAGCAATAGCAATATTAGCGGCTTGAACAGAAGCAACACAATGAATGCTCGCGGTAGTTATGGTGGCATGAGCAATAGTGCAAGCACCAGTATGTTGGTCCAACCATCTTCATCAACCTCCGCGTCGATCGTGCCATCACCCTCACAAATTCGACGGACGTCGTCTATCCCATCTGGTGGAAGTGGGGGCAGTAGTGGGATAGCAAGCTATGGTGGCCATGGTATTGGGAGCAGTGGATCCATGACTCTTGGAAGAAGCAGTGGAATGGCAGCTCATCGACAATATCAATCTTCACACCAATATCAGCAGCCTCTTCAGTCATACCAACGTACATCCATGTATGCATATCATTAGAAGCAACTACGTCTATATG